>NC_091551.1:31775443-31781377 GCF_042767895.1 Penaeus vannamei | reverse complement strand
GTGTCAGAAGGGACCCGGCGCGTCCCGCAAGGAGCTAGCAGAGCGGGCCCGTGAATCCGGAGAAGGTGCAGTAGGCGGAGGCCGAGATAGTGATGGAGGAGTTGATTGAGGTGGTGGTCACCGTGGCCGTGGACGTGTTGGTTTGCCACACCGTGAAGAAGAACTTTTCGGCCGGACTGTCCTTTTCCTCGGACTGCATGACGCTGACGCCGCCCTCGCTCGGAGCGAGGCCGCTATCGCTCGAATTATCGATGTCGACGGAGAGTTTGCGCATGCGTCGAAGTTTACGGCCGGTGCAAGCCTGGATGTTGGCGGATGCTGGTGGAGGAACAAAGCGTAAGCAAGTGGAATCAAAAAATGCCTTTTAAATGATTATTGATGATACGAATCGAGGGTACGAATCGAAGGAGACTCACTGAAAAAGCACTGGAAGGGCTCGACTGTCGTGAAAGTGCTTATGGCTGTAAATGTAGAAGTAACATAGCTCGCCACGAACAACCTGGCCTTCTCGGGTGACTTCTGGAGCACTGGAATTGACAGTTCAGTGACATAAGATAATGATTTTCATTGTAAACGCCTTTCTTTTCATTGTCTCATTTCGTCTTGCTTGTAAATATGGCACATTACTGAAAATACCTGGCAAGGAATACAATCCCACAAACATACCCTCCTCCTCGGTCAAGGCATAGGCCGAGCTGGCCAGGCACAAGACGGCTGCTACCCCGATCAGGAGCTTCTGTTCAAAAGAGAGAGATGGAGTGGTTAGGATTTCATTGCAATGAGAGCCTGAAGGCGAGAGGATGCTGACACTGCGTGCGGTAGCGGATTTCAGACCGCAGTTGAATGCGAAGACGAATGCCAAGTACCAAGCTTGTTCTCGCCGAATCTGTTCCTGACTTGGTTATCAGTGATGCGCAGACAAGTGTGAATTTCTGTGAATTTCTGTTTCTACGTGTGTGTCAGTATGTGCGTGAGTACTATGTGTGTGTGTGTGTGCATGCGCACACAAACACACACACACACATATATGTTTATCTGTGTGTGCACACAAAATTACATATACATACATACATACATACATATATATATATATATGTATGTATATATATATATATATATATATATATATACATTTATATACATGTATATATGTGTGTGTGTGTGTGTGTGTGTGTATGAGTGTGTGTGTCTGTGTCTGTGTGTATGTGTGTGCGTGTGTGTGTATGTGTGTGTGTTTGTGTGTGTGTGTGTGCATTCATACACATATAAAAAAACATATAAATATATATCTATATATACATATGTATATAAATATACATGTATATATGTGTATATATACATGTACACACACACACACACACACACACACACACATATATATATATATATATATATATATATATATATATATATATATATATATACATATACATATGTATGTGTTTATATATATAAATATATATATAAATATATATATATATATATAAATATATGTGCGTTTGCGTGTGTGTGTGTGTGTGTGTGTGTGTGTGTGTGTGTGTGTGTGTGTGTGTGTGTGTGTGTGTGTGTGTGTGTGTGTGTGTGTGTGTGTGCGTGCGTTTGCGTGTGTATGTGTGTGTGTGCGTGTGCGTGCGTGTATGTAAGTGTGTATATATATGCATGTGTGTGTGCCTGTGAGTGTGTGTGCTTGTGTGCATGCATACATATATTTGAATATATATGTGATATATATATATATATATATATATATATATATATATATACACATACATACATACATATATATATACATACATATATATATATATATATATATATATATATATATATATATATATATATATATACATGTATGTGTATACACACACACACACACACATATATTGTGTGTGTGGTTGTGTGTGTTTATATATATATATATGTATGTATATATGTGAATCTATATATATGTATATATATATATGAATCTATGTGTGTGTGTATGTTTGTGTGTCTTTGCGCGTGTGTGTGTGTTTGTGTGTGTGTGTCAGTGTGTGTGATTACAAACTAACATAAACACATACATGTGTGTGTACAAACTAACACAAAAACATACATATCTGTATGTGTTTGTGTGTATGTGAGTGTATGTGTGTACAAACTAACACAAACACATACATATGTGTGTGTACAAACTAACACAAATACATTCATATGTGTGTGTGTACAAACTAACACACATACATATGTGTGTGTGTACAAACTAACACAAGCACATACATATGTGTGTACAAACTAACACAAACACATACATATGTTTGTGTACAAACTAATACAAGCACATACATATGTGTGTGTACAAACTAACACACATACATATGTGTGTACAAACTAACACAAACACATACATATGTGTGTGTACAAACTAACACAAACACATACATATGTGTATGTGTGTGTGTGTGCGTGTGTGTTTGTGTACTAACATAACAGAAACACATACATATGTGTATGTGTTTGTTTGTGTGTGTGTACAAACTAAGACAAACCCATACATATGTGTATGTTTGTGTGTGTACAGGCATTAACCAGTGTTTTCCAGCATCTATGATTACTTCTGCGATAACTTTTTTTTTTTTACCAAAATGCCTGAGAAACAGTAATTGCACATCAAAAAACAAACAAACAAAAAAAGCACTTTCAGCTACAAACAAAAGGGAAAAACTACACAGACGTCAACCGCATGAAGAGATGTCGATATCAAAATACAGAAGAATATAAGAGCCAGTGGGCACAGTGCCCGCGCCAGCCCTCCGGCGAGCACAGTCACTACTTTCAGAGAACAGTCTCAGTCACATCTTACCATGGTGATGAATAACTGTCCTTGCACACGTCCCCTCAGCTTATATATAGCGCGGGCAACGCGAAGAAATTCGGCGCAACAGGAAGGAGAAAAGATACCAGGACTGAATACCTTAATATTTTCTATTTTTAGCACCCGCGAAAGACCCGCGAAAGGTTTCCGGGCCGAGGGAACTCACTCGGCGCACACCGGCTCAGCAACCCGCGGAGAACACACGCTGGCTCCGAAGCAAGACTAGGGCGACGCGCGCCGTTGGGAACGAGGTCTCCGGAGCCGCTAGGGGGCGCTACGGTACAGAAGTCTTGTGCGAGCGTTAGGATTCAAGCATTCATAAGCACACACACACACGTGCTGTGTGGTGCAGTCTAGCAATCCTATTGACCTGCGTTTTAATCCCGCGCTGCCAGTGGATGGAAAACCTCGGCTATTTCTCGCACACAGGGGGTAGTTTAGAAGTACAATAAATAGACAGCTTCAGTTTGACTCAAAACCCTCCTGCACTAAGGAGCCCTTACTTCCTCCCCCCCTTTAGTCCATTCAACGGCAAACTGGATTCACAAGAGCCTCTCACAATTAACCCTAAATTATCATTATTGTCATTATTGAATATATATATTCATATACATACACGTATATAAGTGTATATATGTACGGAAGCTAAAAGCCAGGCGCGCTTGTAGTCACCATTTCTGTCTTCCAATCCAGCCTTCCTTCCAAGATCGTTTTGATTAACGCATTGTCTTATCGGATGGCCGCAGCACTCATTTTTCTGACTTTCCCTATCTGCAAAACAATGTCTTCCTCGTCTACTTTTGCCATCTTATTCTGCTGTAGCGCCATACAGACCGGGATCCCGCAAGGGTCAAGCTAGCTGGGAAGATAACAAAATTATGGACCTGTGACAATAGAGCGATCTACAACAGCCGTTCGGCAGTGGTGGGTGTAGCCTACAAAACCCTAATTAAGTTCAGAAAAACTGAGCTAAATTAGCTAATTTCGGTAACAAGCAATATCATGGCAAATTATGTTTTGACGTGGTATATTTGAAATGGCAAATGATAGCCTTTTAGTGGTGGGATATCCTTGACAAAACCGAAAACTGGAGCATAAAAAGTTAACTTATGGGGTACAATTCAGGATCAAATGGTGCAAAGATGCCAGCACTATCAGTGGCGGGGACTACATCACACACCCAAAAATGATCCCAACCCTAAGCTGAGCCTAAATTAACCCATTACGTAACCGATTGAAATAACATGCAAAAATGCTCTTTACAATGATGTATACGAAAAATGACAAATAGATATTTTTAGTAGTGTGCTGCACGCAGCATTCACTCCAAGACGACTACGCCCATAAATTGAGCCAGATTAGGTCACCAGACATCTTCCACGCTGAATTAATTTTACCAAATGTCGGTTTGCTTCATCTCTTGCCTTGAAAGATAGATTAGTCCATTACGGCTTACTGAAGCTGTGCAAATACATCTGTAATAATGCTGTCTGCAGGACTTAAAATAAGCGGTGCTGTCTGCACTTTTACCAGATACACTTATACTCGTGTTATAGCTAATAAGGACAGGTTAATTATTTTTTAAGCTGTGCCTAACAATCAATTCACAGCATTTTCTAAAGACATGTGCATACTAACGGAGGCGTTTTAAATCGTCAAGTATTCATTCCATGTCTCCCTGATCTGAATCAAAGCATTCATTCCATTGATCATCATCAGAATCACTTATTGCATCTATGTTTTGGACCGCCAGCGCCACCGCTGGCTTTCACTCCTTGGCAATAACCGCTACTACCAACCGAATTAAAACATGAAATTGGCGCGAAATTTGATGCTTGTTGACATTTTTAGCACTTAGAACGCCACAATCATTTATTACCCTACAGCTGATCTTATAAGAAGTAGCAATTTCGTTGACTAAATACACGGTAATCATTCACTTACATGCACGTACGCTTTAATACTGTATCACACATAAACACGCTTACACAAACATATACGCATCATTCTCTTTTGCTATTTTTTGCCATTTATCTTCCTCTCTTTGTCATTTTGATGATTATTAGTCTTACTATTTACATGTTTATTTGAAGGAATCCCATTGTTTAATGTCTTATGTAAAAATGCCAAAATCCATTTTCTGATACACACCAAATCCATGGTTCTTGCATGAGCTGCATCATATCTTACTTCAGAACCTCGAGTAGGTATGCTTATAGTAGTCATGACATGCGAGAGCATAAGATACACAGAGTTCTCAAGCAAATATCCCAAGTATTGTGTTTCCTCTAATTTTGTGCCGCAGTCAACGATTGCCCAAAATCTGCTGTTTTACACAGGTCAGGGACAAGCACCATATTTCATATTTCTAGAATAGGAGCACATGCACAATAAGTCACTGTAATACTAATTTCCTCTGTTACAATAGGAAATTCGGTAATATCCTAACATTTTCGACTCATGGCTCAGCTGTCAGAAAATTTGACCTATCATGGGAATGTGCTTGTATCTTACAGTAATATTACCTTCATACATTTTTTGAAATTTAAAATAATTCAAAATTATCTGCTCATTTCAGTTGCAATGTACCTGTAGTATTCCAACCTAAAGCAATATAGATGGATCACCTATAAGAAAAGAAAATAGAAAATAATGTGCAAAAATTAGTAAACCAAAACATACACATATGTATGTCTTTATATATATACTTATATATACATGTATATTATATAGGTATATGTATATATATACATATATATGTATGTGAGTGTGCATATATATATATATATATATATATATATATATATATATATATATATATATATATATATATATATATAGGACCCAAGTGAGTTGAGGACCCAAGAGTTGGGATACATTCCAAAATATACAGTCAAGTCATCTAGAATATCTCAATTTTAAAAACAATTTCTAAATATTCCTTCAAATACAATACGAATTTTCCTTGTCGTACCTATATAAATTATATATTCGTTGAGTGAAGGTTTAACGAAGCAAAGAAGAAAAGTGTGGGACATCACAAAAGACGTTCATGCTGACGCTTCGCCGTCACTCAAGAT
>NC_091551.1:31765443-31770443 GCF_042767895.1 Penaeus vannamei | reverse complement strand
ATAGGTATGTATATATATATATATATATATATATATATATATATAATTATATTTATATATGTATATATATTTATGTATGTATATATATTTATATATGTCTATATATTTATATATATGTATATGCATATATATGCTGTAAAGTGTGGTGGGGGCCTGTCAAGCTTCTTTCCTGTTAGTTCAGGAGTGAGCCAAGGCTGTGTCCTTGCACCAACTCTTTTCAACACTTGCATGGACTGGATACTGGACCAAGACCAAGATCCAGGACTTTGGGGACATATTAGGAGAACCTGTTCAGTCGGTACGTGCTTGCGGCGAGGACATTGAAGTCACAGAGAGCTTTACATACCTTGGTAGTGTAGTTCATAACTCTGGGCTGTCAGACCATGAAGTCAGCAGGCGGATTGGCCTGGCAGCAGGGGTCATGAACTCTCTCGACAAGAGTATTTGGAGATGCCGGTACCTGTGCAGAAGGACCAAGCTTCGTATCTTCAAGGCCCTGATAGTCCCAGTTTTGCTATACGGTAGTGAAACCTATACACTATCCTGCGCCTTGGAGTCTCGACTTTGATACCTTTTGTAATAGGTCCTTGCGCCGGATCATGGATTACTGCTGGCGGGACTATGTGTCCAACCAACGACTGCACCGTGAGACTGACACAGGACCTATTACCTGCACAATCCGTGATCGCCAACTCAGGCTTTACGGCCACCTGGCTCGCTTCCCTCAGGATGATCCTGCCCACCAGGTTGTCTCTGTTCGAGACAACCCTGGGTGGAGGAGGCCTGTGGGTCGACCTAGGAAGTCGTGGCTTGGGTAGATCGATCAAACCTGTCGTGAGGAGCTTGAGATGGGCCGAGTCCCTGTCTGGCGACTTGCTATGAGGGACCCTCGCAGGTACAAGCAAAGGATGGATGCGGCTATGCGCCCCCGTCGGCGTTAGCTCCGCAATGATGATGATGATATATGTGTATGTATATATATATATATATATATATATATATATATATATATATATATATATATATATATATATTTGTGTGTGTGTATATACATATATATACACATATGTGTATGTTTATATATATATATATATATATATACATATATATGTATATAGATACATATATATGTATATATATTTATGTGTATATATATTTATGTATATATATATATGTATATGTATATATATATATATATATATGTGTGTGTGTGTGTGTGTGTACATATGTGTGTGCAGATATGTGTATGTATATATACATACATATATGTGTGTATGTATGCGCGTATATTTATATGTATACATACATACATACATACATACATATGTGTATATATACATACACATATATATTTCTTTATGTATTCATACATATACACGTATAAATACATGTATATATATATATATATATATATATATATATATATATATATATATGCATATATATTTATAAGTATCTATTTATCTATATCGATATTTATATCTCTCTATATAATCGTATTTATATATATGTCTGTGCTCGCGCATATGTAGGCCTATACCCATATATATATATATATATATATATATATATATATATATATATATATATATATTTATATCCTATTATGTATGTATATATATATATATATATATATATATATATATATATATATATATTACATATGTATGTATATTCATGTATGTATGTATAACTAATTGTTATAAGAATAAGACCATTTCTATGACAAGGATGTTACTCGTAATCTTGGTAATAGCAATGATAATGGTAACTAGAAAAAAAACTTATAAAATAGAGACAGCACTAATGAATACCTATGCCTAAATGAGCAGTAAAGACTTGGATAAATCTGGAGAGAGGTACTTCCCCCCCCCCTCCTAAATTCTTCCTTGTGTGTGTACTTTGACATCGCTTGGGATGGGGGGCTGGAGGTGACAAAGGAGGAGAGGGAGCATATTTAGGCTGGTTCTTCCTACTCCAGTGTCCAGCTGTCCTTGGTTTACGGCTGCTTGTGCTCCGCCCACCCTCGCTTCCTCACCCTCATTCTCAGCTGCATTCGAGGTGTTTATAAGAGTGGTTTCGGTGTTTGACTTCACTCACAACGATGGTCTATAACAGATTTCTATTTCAGAAAATAACTAGTGTTCCTTCCATATGTGGAGATAAATCATTGCTATATGATATTCCATTACTCGGACACTACTTATTTTTGAGTAAATATCATTTATTGAGCTGTATGGAGATAATTATGTAGTCAAAATGTTGGGATTAAAGGTATCATGAGAACTGTTAAGTATATCAAGAAAAACTAAATGTCTGCGTCCTTGTTTTGATACAATGTTAAATAACAATTTCCCAACAGAAGTTTGCAGTTGTTCTTTTGTTCGCCTCAGTGGTGTGCGCCGTCCAGGCTGATGATGATGATTCGCAAGGTGGCAGATAAATCATCGATATCATTATCAATCGTTTTCTGTTTACCTTGGCTTTTATACTGAAATATTGGTATACAAAAGTAACAAAGATTTTTTATACGCTGTTATGAATTATATAACTTTTTCAGTTCCAAGCTATGGGACATACAATGTATTTTCTTTTTCACAGGGGCTCAAGCGAGACTCCTCGCCCAATTTGGCACAACTACTGTGACACATGTTAGTACTGTCACCGTTATGGCTCATTACACTTGCGCCAAATGTAAGTATTTCAATTCAGCTAGTGGTTCTTTTGGAGTTCTGAACTTTTTAAAATCCAGTTCATATCCATGAGGGGCCGCCCTTGAGTGGCTAATCGTTGGAACTGAGCGAACTGCAACTTGGACTGACAAAACTTACGAAGACCAAGTCCCGCCCTGTTCCGCCAGCTGTCGCCTCCACCACCTGCTCCGGCCGGAGGCGACGTCGTAGAGTCAGGCTAGACATCGGTAACAATTACAACCCTGGCGCCTACGAGACACTCGCTGGCAGTGTAGTGAACACCGAGATTGAACAACCCGAAGAAGGCACCGACAGGGGGAAACTCTTCACGGTTTGGAGGACAAGCATTTCGACTCTCATGATCACGTCTACCTCTTACAATAGGGATATCACCGTGTCTGTGTCCCTCTATTGCACCAACGCCTCCATGCTGTACGAAATGTGTTAAACGCAGAAAGAACTTCCCTGGCTTAGGCATCTCCAGCAGCAAGATCATTTATTTTTAGTATTATGTGTATGCATATATAAATTCATTCGATTGTGTGTAAAATGCTGGCACTTAAAATAAATATTCACTATTCAAAAGAGTTTTACCACATTATTTTAGATAGTTAATATTACACATGCATATATGTAACATGTACACACACACACACACACACACACGCTTATATGTGTATCTGTGTGATAAAAATAGATACATAATAATATATATGCATATATTTACTCACACATATATAAATATGTATATATACATTCACATCTATATATGGGTTCGTGTGTCTGTGAGTGTATGTATAGATAGATAACTAGACAAACATGTATATATATATATATATATATATATATATATATATATATATATATATATATATATATATATATGTATGTGTGTGTATGCGTGTTGACTTAAAAGACTCAAAGAAATTCAGAAAATATCCACATTTATATATAGATAATTATTATAACTGGTATAATTTTTCCCAATCATACACGTATAACAAATTAATCAAAGGCGACCAGAGGTCTGGAATGGATGGTAAGCCTCGATACAAACATAACAAAATATCATTGAAAGGCACTCTGACACGAGTGCAAGACGCAAAGATAATATATATAAATATATTTATATTCAAATATGTATACATGTGTGTGTATGCTCGCGTACGTGTGTGTATGTATGTGATTGTATGTGTGTGTGTGTGTGTAGTGTAGTGTATATACATGTGAATATATATACACACTAAACGTATACACTATATATGTGTGTGTATATATGTATATGCATATATATATGTATATATATTATATGTATATACAGTGTATGTGTTTATACGCAAATAAAACTTACAATACTTTATGCGTTTCCGGAATAAACAACGTGGCTTGTTATTTAGGATTCAGCATTCTCTAAAACTCGGCCAGGCAAATGGCATGGGACTTTGCCGATATCAGGAAAAATGTCTATATTAGTATATATATACACATGTATATGCATGCATGTTTATATATATATATATATATGTATATATATATATATATATATATATATATATATATATATATAATGTTTATATGAGTGTGTGTGTGTGAGATGTGTGTTTGTATTTGTGTGAGTGTGCGTGTGTCTTTGTGTGTGTGTATGTGTGCATACATTACTTTTCGAGAATATGGCTCATCTTATTTACTGATAGCAATCGCGCATCCCGTACGCAATACTATTTTATTTGGTACCGTAATGAAGTATTACGTTATGCAGCAGCATCTAAGAGTCGGCCAGGAAAATGACAGGGAACATTTCCATCAGAAAAAAGACATTCTCTATATTTGTATTTGTTAACATTTCTGTGGAAACGGCCAGCATACGCCTTAAAGAGAACAGTAATATATGCCTGCGTTTCGAGAATTTCCAGTCCGCGACGGCTGCCTTCTCCGCCTAGAGTGCGGAAGCCACGACCAGAGTGAACCTTTGCCGGGTGACTTACAACTGGAGGCTCGTAGGCTTCACTCTCATGAAGCCGTATCATCTTTTAGGTTTAGAAGCACAATCCAGGATTAGATTCACATTACAATGAATCCATGCAAAGCTACTAGAACCACTTCGCATTTTCGTTTTCTTCCTCTGGTACTTTACCTTCCCTTTGCTTTTTTTTTTTTTTTTTATAAATCAACTGGTGTAATAATTGATCAAGGAGTGCACTGAATCACAATGAATGATACTCTCTTATCTGGCTGCCTATTTTTACTTCCCTGTACAATACACATCAAATAGTTTCCGTTACATGTGTGTCTATGTAACGGATAGTT
>NC_091551.1:31761959-31764943 GCF_042767895.1 Penaeus vannamei | reverse complement strand
TCCACCCTTTATTTCCACCTAGGAAGGTCCCTCATGGTTAGCTGCCAAGCACGGAATCTGCCCATCTCTAGCTCCTCACAACATGTTTGATCCATCTGCCCAGGCCATGACTTCCTAGGTTGTCCCACAGGCCCCCTCCACCCTGGGTTGTCACAAACAGAGACAACCTGATAGGCAGGATCATCCACTAGATAATGAGCCAGGTAACCATGTAGCCTGAGTTACCAGTACCGGCTTGTGTAAGTAATGGGTCCTGTACCAGTCTTAAGGTCTAACCTTTGGTTGGTCACTTGGTCCTGCCAACTGTACTCCATAATCTGGTATGAGAACCTGTTAAAAAAGGCATCAAGACAGCTTCCTGGTTTTACTAATGTATAGTAAACCTGGAAATATTAAGGCCCTTCTGCACAAGTACTGGCTTCTCCAAATACTCTTGTCAAAAGAGTTCATGACCCTCAAGCTGTCAGGCCAAGCTGTCTACTGACTTCCTGCTGTGACAGCCTAGAGTCATAAACTGTACTATCGAAGTCTGTAAAGCTCTCTGTGACTTCAGAGTTCTTGTCATCAACATGTACTGTCCGAACAAGTTTTCCTAGTGGGCCCCCAAAGTCCTGGATCTTTGTCTTGGTCCAGGAGACCTCTAGACCCAGGGTCATTGATTCATTGCTAAATGCATCTAGAGCCACCACAAGAGTTTCCATAGACTCAGAGTAGCAACATTGTTAGCAAAGTCAAGGTCAGTAACCTTGAGTTACTCCACAATGACTTTGGATAATAGCTCTACCCAGGATCCAGTCCATACAAGTCTTGAAAAATGTTGGTGCAAGAACACAGCCTTGCCTTCCTCCTGAACTAACACTTTACAGCACTTGCAGTACCACAATACAGGCTTGCTATCAATCCAGTAATCCTTCAGAGTGATTAATGATTTAAAGTGCCAGGATACAGTCTATTGTGGACTTGCCAGAAGTGAATCTAGATTGCTCCTGCCTCTGGTGCCTTAGCAGGTGGTCTCTGATCTCATTGATCTTCTTTCCCCTTCTAAAGAGGAATAACTACACCCTTCAGCAGGTCAAGGGGAATGGTACCAATCTACCAGATGGCAGCCAGGAGAGCATGCAGACCCTGTGCCATAGGTTCACCATCATCCTTTAACAGTTCAGCTGGGACTAAGACTCAATCAGATGAGCCATGGGACAAGCATCTGTGGGTTCCAATGTCTCCTGTGAGATGAAATTCTGTCTTGCTTCTGTCTGGATTCTTGAGCTGCATTAAGTGTTTCACACTTGAATGTGTTCCACAGCAGTACAGGGTCTGTCAGGTTGCTGAATGCTGTAAAATGACTAGAGATATCCTCAGCAAACCTCTGGGCACACTCACCCTCCCTGAGTCTGTCCATGTGAAACACCCTATGTTGATCATTATCAACAACAACTAAATAATTGTCAACAGCTAAAACCGTTTTGAAGAGGAATTGGAGAGGAGGGTAGCCACAACTAATTTATGACCTTTACCACAGAAGTTGGCACTCAGATATACCCTGCACTTCTAGAGGATCCTCCAACAAGGGCTACTAAGATCTCCTTAGCCACATTACCCGCAGACAGACATCTCATAGCCAGTTCAATCACCGCTAGGTAATGCATTGAAGACACCCAGAACAATGGTAATATTTCCACTAAGGACAAATGGCAGAGCTTCCCCGGAGTCTGTCCGCCCGCCCGGCCGCGCGCCGCTGCTGTGTCGGAGCGCAGCCCAGATACAGTGTTACACTGGCGGGATGCCCGGCAGTGTTTATTTTTTCCGGTGTCTCATATATGTGACACCCGGCAAGAATGGGTTAAGTTTACAAACATCAGTATGAGCATACACAGCAATAAGAGACATGAGAGTAAATGCAAGCTTTAGTCTTGCCTTTAGCCTTTACTACTGAGAGGCTAAAGCCTGCTGGAGACCTACTCTGATTGTGCTGCTACCACCCCACCCTGATGGCCCACCTAAAGTGAAGTTGAAGGAAGTTATTCTGGGTGGACACCACCTCTGCCATCCCAGCTGATGTTGTCCCATATAGACAAGGCTGACAGGCTGCAGGTACCATAATCCTCCTGTTGGGACCTCATGGGCTTTGCCTTGCAAGCCTCTTACAGTTGGCAGCCATTGGGACGTGGAGGGGATGGGGAGCCCTAGCTCTGAGTCCGAGTTCCAGCAGTTGCCAACCCAGTGGAACCCACAGCTTGCTTTACTTGCTGGGTGGGAGGGACATTTGCCCTCCCCGCAGCACCATCATTTATTTGGTTCACTGCCGGTTGGGTTCCCTTGGGGAGGCAGACTGGCAAGGCCTGTCTCCCTACAGCCACCCATTAGCTCCAGGGGGCAAGGGGCCACCCATTGCTCCAAAAGTCTTCATAGTTCAGCCTAGGACTGTAAGGTACCTAGTTATCATGGGTGGCCAGCAGCAGACACTGCAGAAGTCTTGATGATGAAGAGGCTATTACCTGGCAGGGGATGCATATGCTCAGCTGCTTCCTTTTTTGCATCAGGCTAGCCAGGGGTGGCAGTTGCAAGCAAGAAAGCATGCAAAGCACTTGATGCTTTAAATGATATAAAGGTCAATATGTACATCAATATAGGTCTAAGAACCTTCATTGGGAATTTTTGAAATTTGCTTTAAACAGTGATAAACAGTGCATATATACTTGCACTCCTGGTGTCAGTGCATTCAAGTGGACTGTTCCTGAGAGGGGGTATGGGTCATCCAGAGTTAGCTAACATATGGTTTGCATATATGAATGAGGAAACTACCAAACTGCTCATAGAACCCACTTTGGGCTATTTCATTGAAGGAGCAGGGCATAAGCACCAACAGGTAAAATATGTATGCAAGTAATTAGTGCCAGGTACACCTGTATGGATTTTTGCTTGTTGCATTTGATGACATTTGATAATGTCATTGCATTTAGATATTAGTTTGTAAATGTCCAAAG
>NC_091551.1:31739459-31741959 GCF_042767895.1 Penaeus vannamei | reverse complement strand
TTGGATGTATATTTTTTTTTGGTGTTAATTGATGGATACTGTTTATTTTTTTGTCCTAAAAATAAATGAATAGATATTTGTCATAGCCTTTTACAGATATATATCATTTGAGATCTGATAAAATAATTAGTTTCTGGGCTCAATAGCATCAGTTAGTTTTGTGAACATACTCTGAAGGGGATTGTCTGGTAATTTTTTGACATTTTTCACCCATCTTGCCAAATATAAGTTAACTGCAATTTCAAGGAGTTTCAGGGCCTCCAATTCTTCCTTGAAAATTTTAAGGTCCAACCACTATTTTTTAGGTGGTAGCAACCCTTTTTGATGTCAGCTGAAATATATATTTTTTTCACCTTACCTTAGAAAATCTGCAATTGTGTTGTAATGATTAGATATAATAAAAAAGTTACCTCATTTTCTGAAAGCTTACCAAATGTCACATAAGATGAGATCAGCCTTGATTTGTTCGAAATAATTTTTAAAATCTGGGAAGCGTCCAAAAAACAATGAGGAAGAAAATTTTCTTGCAAATAAATAAACATGATTTGCAGTTCATATGGAGTATTTTCTTTTATTTTATGTTTTTATCATATTTATTTAGTTTCATCCATGAGCAAAATATTTTGAAAATGCAAACCACTTCCCCTCCAAATTGGGGGTAGGTTTGCCAAATGATTTGGATCACCACCAAAATTTTATAGAATACAAGTTAGGTTAAGACACACCTCAGATAAAAAATATTAAAATCTGTCCATAACTTTTGAGTTACAATAAAAATCCTGGATCCAAACCATGATCCAGACCACCAACAAAATATCTTGGCATCTAAGTAAGGTTGAAACACACCTCTGGTAAAAATCTTTTTAAAATCTGTTCATAACTTTTTGAGTTATCAAACACAAACATAAAACAACAAACAATCAACAAACAAACAAACAAATAAGAATGTATATAAACATAAGGTCATGATATAAACGGAAATATATATTTTTTCACCTTACCTTAGAAAATCTGCAATTGTGTCGTAATTATTAGATATAATAAAAAAGTTACCTCATTTTCTGAAAGCTTACCAAATGTCACATAAGATGAGATCAGCCTTGATTTGTTCGAAATAATTTTAAAAATCTGGGAAGCGTCCAAAAAACAATGAGGAAGAAAATTTTCTTGCAAATAAATAAACATGATTTGCAGTTCATATGGAGTATTTTCTTTTATTTTATGTTTTTATCATATTTATTTAGTTTCATCCATGAGCAAAATATTTTGAAAATGCAAACCACTTCCCCTCCAAATTGGGGGTAGGTTTGCCAAATGATTTGGATCACCACCAAAATTTTATAGAATACAAGTTAGGTTAAGACACAACTCAGATAAAAAAAATATTAAAATCTGTCCATAACTTTTGAGTTACAATAAAAATCCTGGATCCAAACCATGATCCAGACCACCAACAAAATATCTTGGCATCTAAATAAGGTTGAAACACACCTCTGGTAAAAATCTTTTTAAAATCTGTTCATAACTTTTTGAATTATCAAACAAACAAACATAAAACAACAAACAATCAACAAACAAACAAACAAATAAGAATGTATATAAACATAAGGTCATGATAAAAACGGAAATTATCTGTATATCCTTATATACCTTATATACATATTTTTACACTGCTCTGTACTTGTATATCATTATTTCACAGAAGTGTTAAGTTAAGTTAAGTAAGTTTATTTACCACCCTGGCTAACTGCTCAGGTGTGGGCAATCGTGATTACAGAGTGTTACATATATTCATATACATTTGACAGAGTACAGTATTTTGTGACAGAGTACAGGATTTTGTGATTACAGTAATTATACATGGTAAAATGGGAATATGTCATACAGCATGCAAACGTATATTACCTAAGTTGATCTACCTCTGCCTTTGTGTTTACATAAAAGTGTTCTGTGGTGTGTTCGATAATTATAATAGTTTTACATAGTAAAATTAGGATATAGCATGAGTATATCTTCCAATGTATCAGATGCTATAAAATAATCACATAGTTCTTTATACCTCATGTTAGTTGGTCTGAAAGGATGTATCACATGACACTCTTGAGATATAATGCTCAAGCGTTTGCTTATTTTCCTCGATGCACAGTCTACATCTAGATTCATATGCACCTCTTGCACCTTGCAGTTGCCAGTACATTCTATAACATAAACGTATTCTGGTAATAACCAGGTCACATTGTCTAGTTTTACTTTGGTGCCACCCATAGGATGGCTTACATTCTCTATACTGATCGTAGTGCCTTATACTACAGCTTTCAGGCCTTTGTGAACTCGTCAGATCTATCAGTTCTTCATTATGAGAACTTTTTAATATATGTGCAACCCAAGCAAGAGGCATCCCAAGATCTATATTTACAATATCTTTGCTACAAGCCTTTTTCGCCAATTTGTCTACATGGTCGTGCTTGCATATACCAACGTGAGATGGTATCCATACAAA
>NC_091551.1:31712009-31729509 GCF_042767895.1 Penaeus vannamei | reverse complement strand
TCCCTCTGCTTCTACTTCTACTGCTACTATTCCCTCTACTTCTACTGCTACTATTCCCTCTACTTCTACTTCTACTGCTACTATTCCCTCTGCTTCTACTTCTACTGCTACTATTCCCTCTGCTTCTACTTCTACTGCTATTGCCTCTTCGCCTGCGACTGCTTCTGTTTGTACTTCGCTATCCCCTTTCTTTGTCAATTTCATGGTATATGTATGAAAAGGCCTCTTTTATTGTTTTCAAGCACTGCCCGTATAATAGCATATGTGGAAGCAATAGTTGAGCTATTTCCACATAATCTAGAAGTTTACCCATGGCTTTCTTTTAGCTTCCAGTCTTTGTTTGTTTTTCTTCTCGAGGAGTGAACGGGACCCTTTTGTTCCTTCCTATTTGGTCACTAAGCCTCTCCTGCTTCACAGGAGTGTTTCAGGCTCCTTCACAAATGACATCTGGCCTTAAGCTAGATGAGAACCTTACAATATATATATATATATTCACACAAATTATATATATATATGACTCAGTACACTCCGTGACCTCACACGAAGAGGTCGTGTGGTGCCCTGCTCTGGTGCCCTAGTCCCTTATACATGGAGCTCTGGTGTCATGTATGAGGAAATTGTACATGTTCATGAATCTTTTGGTGCGCATATAGCTCGCAATTGAAACGTCATGGGAGTAGTGATGTGATCATGGTCATGTTTTAAATTCAATTGAATTCATTCCTCCACCAAGTGCCAAGTACTGTGTTAGTGACCGTTGGAACTGAGTGCCCTGTTGTACCGAGCGCCACAATTAACCTGTCACGAAGCGGGCGAGCCAGGCACGCCAGGCGCTGCGGTCACCAACCCCACGATGGGGGAAAACCGCAAAGTAAACACTGACCTTGTGCGAGGGGACACGCTCTCCTCACCATATATCTATGTCCCTCGCTCACAGCAGAATTTTATAGAAAGCCTTACTGGAGGACTTTTTGGAGGCATTACCTTCAATTCATATGAAAAAAGAAATCAGAAAAATATGACGAATACCTCGTCACACATTATAACAAGGACCTTGACCTTGAAAACGCATGGGCACTCGATGGAGTTCACAAGGCCATTCGAGTGTACAAGGATGGCCAACCATTAAACCGAATCCACATCATATAGAAAGGAGAGCAACCCCCTTCAAGTACATACAAATTCTTCGGAAAGTGCATGCCCACCAGCCACGTCCGGCTGTGGAGAGCATCCCCTGTCTTATGCTGCAACTACATGGGAAGCGGCCATGTAGCTAAGTATTGCAAGGATAAGGCACGCTGTACAGCATGTGGCGAGCAACACACTGCCAAGAAGTGTCCTCGCAATGCTTCAGGGAAAGAGCCTATTGCAGATGCACTGAGCTTTGTCCCATCCTGCTTCAGGTGTGGGAAAACAGGTGTGACTGCCTGGCACTGGGGGTACACAGCCCTCCCTGCCCTGGCATTTCCCCCCCCTCCTCCTGTGGCCGCAGCACTGACCGCGTGTGACCAGCGCGGCCCTCCGTGCCCTGGCCGCTCCCCCCACCCCCTGTGGCCCCGGCACCGACCGCGAGTGACCAGCGCGGCCCTCCTAACCCACCCCGCGGCCAGCGTGCTGGGGGAGTGCCCAACCGTGCCGTGTGTGACGTCACCAGCCGCAGAGACCTCCCGCGTCTGCCGGCGAATGGGGTTGCAGAGGTCGCCGAACTTCACGACACGGTTGCGTTGTTGACGGAGCAGGTGAACAAGATGATGCTAATCATCACAGATCTCAAGACTGCGACCCCCCCCCCCACCCTGGGCGCCAGCCGAGGCGGCCGTCCCTCACCCTCAGGCAAGGATGGCCGCAGGCCTGGCTGGGGAATCCCCCGCACAACCATGTGGAAGAAGTGACGTCACGCCAGCTGACCATAGTGATATAAATGTGCAGGAGCTTTTAAAGGAAGTCAAAGCTCTGAGACAAGAAAACAATAGCTTGAGACAGGACAAGGAAAAAATGAAAAGTGACTGTCATTGCCGAGATACTAGTGCTGCTATTAGTGTTAAAGTAACGAGGGAGCAGATTCGATGTCAGGACACCAGTGCTGATAACCAGAGTAGGCGTGTCAGCGCTGACAGCAGCGACGAACAATACCACGATTCCTGTGACACCAAGTCAGACAAGGAGTCCAGTGACGTCACTCAGATACACCACAACAACCAAGGGGACTGTAGTACAAAGTGGGACAAAGCAAAGACCTACTCTTTGACATGGTTAAAAAAAAAAATTAAGCTTAGGACAATCATCTGTAACAGAATCTACATTATTCATGAAGTTGTATGTTTCTTATGTGAACCTAAATTCTGTAATATTAATGGATATAAGTGAATGAAGTATGGAATATGCGTAGTATTAAGCTTAGGCTGAGTTTTATAATCGTAAATATGATATTGATGTGATTTGCGTGCAAGATCCTTTTGCTGCTGCTGCTAAAATGAAAATTACACTTTCAATTAAGAGATATCATTCATATATGAATACAGCCATGACGATTGTTGACATATGTGAAGGTAACACTGCCACATAAATTAGTTAAAAAATCCGAGAACACTGATGTTCAATTTCTTCATTTAAAAATTCAAACTGCTTCTGGGTATTTTTCACTATATAATGTATATGCTAGATCGTCAAAATTTCTGGCTAGTTCTTAATCCAATTTTCACAACCAAGGCACGTTATGCATGGGCGACCTTAATGCAAGGCACCCACGCTTTGGAGACAGCCAGCGTAATAGTAATGGGGAAGAATTCAAACATTTCATTAATAATAGATCACTGACAGTATATAACACAAGAATAAAAACTCATTTGGGAGGTGGCAAGTAAGATTACGTATTTGGCAAAAATCTAGTTCATGGTAATGTCTGTAATTCACTGGTACGAGAATTAGTGACCACTTTGCAATCCGAACTGACTGCACTGTTGACAGCAACTCAGCCCCTAAAACACCTAGGCTTAGAATAATCATCCCACCGGGCCTGGAACATCACTTCAAGGCACGTGTCTTTGATTGGTACAACACATGAAATAACAACTGTTGAAAATGTCTCTTAGGATTTAATCAAAGTTGTCACTGACTACTATAACACATGGGTTTGTTCACGAAAACTCTCAAAGAAAAAGAGCCCCCAATCTCCCCATGTTCCGAGGTGGATCAATGACTCAATTCTAGCCAAGGAACATAGACGAGTTCAGGAGCTTGCCAATTGCTATAAAGATAACAAGACGTCAGACAATCTTATGCAATTTCTTAAAGCCAATAAATAATTCAGAGAACTGAAAACTGAGATTCGTAGTAAACACTGGGAACAATTTTTGCAAAGTATCACTAGTGAAACTTCCATAGCTGATGTATGGAGAAAGATTAATAGGCTGACAGGTAAAGCTCCCACAACACCGCAGTTTCACAGCCCTCAAGAACAGGCTAATATGCTGCGGGAGCAATGGGCCGAAAACTCTCAGCTGAGCTTACTTCCACAAGGAGTAAAAGATCAACTCGACAAGTCAAAAATAGATAGAAAATTCAATATAGCAGTAGCCTGTGCTACTATTGACTCATCCGACTTGCCGAAATAACCGAATGGGAACTGAGAAATGCCCTTCTGAAAGGCAAGGCAACAGCCCCTGGCGCGGATGGCATTTCTTACAGTGTTCTTCGCCTCATTCCGCAGGTGCCAGGCAACCCACTCTTACACCTGTATAGACTCAGCCTATCACAAGAAATCCTCCCAAGCTCCTGGACTAAAAGTTTAATCATCCCTATACCCAAACCCAACACTGACAAATACAGACCAATTTCCTTGACCTCCTGTCTGTGCAAAGTACTTGAGAGAATAATTCTGAATAGACTCATGTACCGTATACATGTTAAGTTATCCCCCAAACTCAATACTAGGCATGCAAACCGAATTTATTGATCTTCAATCTGCCTTTGATATTGCAAACAGAGAAATGATCCTTGAGCAACTAGCTAGCTTTGATATTCAGGGAAAACTGTTAACATGGATTCAAGTGTATCTATTCAATCGATCGGCTCAGGTTTTCTTCGGGGGTGTTAAGAGTACTCATACAAAAGTTTTTGAACTCGGCACACCTCAAGGAGGCGTACTTAGTCCCATTTAACATCCTAATGCATAGATTACTAGGCGATATACCACTTGAGGGCAATGACGCCATTATTTGCTATGCCGATGATATTTGCATTAAATCCTCATCCAGGAGAGAATGCAACAGATTCTTGATGTACTTTCAGCAAGGGCTACAGAGTGTGGCTTGATCATATCGACTGAAAAAAACAAGGCATTTAACTCTAAAACAATCCCTCTACCAAGGTTTCACATCAATGACCCTGAGCTAGATCTCTGTCACCAATACAAATATCTCGGGGTGGTTGTTAATGATGTCGAGTTCATACAAAACCTGAAGAAAAGGCTGTAGGAACGGCTGAAGCCACTTAGGACACTTGCCGGCAAAGGCCATGGCATTAATGTCAATATTGCTAGACTCTTTTACCTGTCATACATACGGTCAGTTATATATTATCATGCATTGCACCTAGTATTATACAAGGAATCAGAGTTGGCTAGTTCAGAAATTGTACAAAATGAGGCCATGAGGATTATTCTCGGTGCCCCTAAAACAACGAGTATTGTGAATATGAGAACAGAACTTAATTTGCCGTCTGTCTATGAAAGAATATTATACATAAACACTACATTTAGCGTCAAAGCAATAAGAGAACCCCTCTATTGTATAGAGTTCCAAAGACAACTGAAACATAGAATAGTGGAGCTAACTTTGAATGGCAACATCGATTCAAACTCAAATCCATGACAACAAGTAACATGTAAGCACTTGTCTCAGCTGAACATATCCATAACTAAGACCCTACATGGACGTTCTGCTCTACCGGAACTGCCCCCCAAAAAGACAGTGTCCCCCCTGCTGTACTTAAGCAGTATGCTTTAGCAATTATCAATGAGCACCTTGAAATTATGCCCAATGCGTATGAATGTTACACTGATGGATCCTTGCAGTCTGGGAGTAGAGCAGGATGCGCTTTTGTCGTATATAAAAACAATATTTTGCAGCACCAGGATTGTAGAAGGGTTCATGACTGGGCTAGCACTACGCAAACTGAGTTGGCAGGAATGCTCATAGCCACCGAATTTCTATTAAATCAAGGCTCAGGGGTAATTTTCTGCGACTCACAGAGTGCCCTCCAGGCTTTGAACACACTAGACAAAGGTGCAGGAAATATTGCAAATGACATAAGGATAAATGTGTATCGTGCAAAAGAACGAAACCATGATATACGTTTTGTGTGGATACCATCGCATGTTGGAATCCCCAGGTATGATCATGCTGACCGCCTACCAAATTCAGCATGTGACAAGCAAAGTGTGGATATAGATCTTGGAGTACCTCTTGCTAGGATTTCACTCATAATTAAAACTTCCTTCCAAGAGGACTTGTCTGACGATTAATTCTCAACGGCCAGAAAGCTGTAGCATAAAGCGTTATGACCGGTTTATGCAAGATGTATTCATCTATGGTTTATACAAAACAAGAACAAGACAGTGGGATATTGTGACCGAAAGAATCAGGCTGGGATATAGATTGAACTGGCAAGTCAGTGCAGCTTGTAATGTTGAAGAAACAGTGTAAATTATGCAATGAAGAATATAAACGAACACTTGTCCATTATATCTCAGAGTACCATGTAATACAACCTTTCAGACCACCTAGCATGAGGTATGGAGAACTATGTAACCTTCATATCATTAGATGTCTTGGAAGATATACTAATATTGTATCCTAAATTTAGAATGTAGTATCACATGATCACATATCAAATGTTACATTGCCTTTCCACGCCCTAGTCGTACGCCGGCTTGGTAGATGAACAGATAAATTACTGTAATTGTTCTTTTCTTTTAAATGATACATTATAGATCGTAATAATGTTATGATCTAGATATACACTGTAATACTATTATATAATGCTTTGACCATGCATCAAATGTACCACAGCTTGCCCACGCCTGTGCAGTTAGCCAGGGCAGTAAGTAAAGGACTAGATTAAAAAAAGAAAAAGAAAAAAAATACATATATATATATATATAAAATATATATATAATATACATAATATATATATATATATATATATATATATATATATATATATATATGTGTGTGTGTGTGTGTGTGTGTGTGTGTGCGCGGGTGTGTTTGTATATTTATACACACAGACACAAACACACACACAACCGTACACACACACACACACACACACACACACACACACACACACACACACACACACATACACACACACACACACACACACACACACACACACACACATATATATATATATATATATATATTTATACATACATATATATATATATATATATATAATATATACTTATACATATATATGTATGTCTATATATATACATGTGTGTGTGTACATATTTACATTCACACACACACACACACACACACACACACACACACACACACACACACACACACACACACACACACACGCGCGCACGCACGCACACACAACACACGCGCGTGCGCACGCACGCACGCACACACGCACGCACACACACATACACACACACACACACACACACACACACACACACACACACAATATATATATATATATACATATATATATATATATATATATATATATATATATATTTATACATACATATATATATATATATATATATATATATATATATATACATATAGATAGATAGATAGATGGGTAGATCGATATGCATATATATAGGTGTTTATATTTATGTATATAAATATGTTTAAGTATATATATATATATATATATATATATATATATATATATATATATATGTATATGTATATATGTATGTGTGTGTATGTGTATGTATGTGTGTGTGTGTGTGTGTATGTGTGTGTGCGTTTGTGTGTGTTTGCGTGTGACTGTATATATATATATATATATATATATATATATATATATATACATATATATATATATATATATATATATATATATATATATATATATTATATACATACATACATACATATATATATATATATATATATATATATATACATATATATATAAATATATATATATACATATATATATATATATATATATATATATATATATATATAATATATTACATATATATATACACACATGCTTATATATTTAATATATACATACATATATACATACATAAGCCTACATATATCTATATTTATATAATAATAATAATAATAATAATAATAAACTTTATTTCGGATAAAATACATACATTACATGCAGTTTATACTTAGTTTAAAAGAACATATGATAACGGAGATTTTTTTTTTACAGGAGTATAAAACTATTGTAAATTATAGCATAAGATATGATATAAAAACAAAAAGTTCTAAAAGGATTAGAAAGAATATGCTAGGGGTTTCCATACATTAGTAATATAGGAATTATAAGAGATATTTACACAAAGTTTCTTTACTATATTATTGTCGTAGTAGTAAGCTCACAATAGTCTTGCGTCTAATCTTAGCAAAGGTGGGAATTCTGTGCTGCGCACAAAACATTGTAATGCTTAGAGCGCTTTCCTCTGTTGAACAGCCTAAGAATGCTCTCATTGTAATAGACTTTTCGTTTATTTGAATGAAACACCCGTGATTTCAAAATAAGAGGCAAACCGTAAAACGATACACAAAAGCTAGTAAACAGCTTTTGCATAAGCTCTTCACCTGCTTTGAATCGTCATTGCAAGAGGTCATTAGAAAACCCAGGTATTTATATTTATATATCAGGTATTTATACCTACTGCAGAAGGTCATGCATTTGGCGACCATTGCCTGACTCCACATGAAATATCAAATTCTCTGGACACATTTCCTTCCCACCTAGCATTCATTTTTCTGACTGGAGTACCAAAACTGAAGGATCTGTAGCACATACACCGGGATCCCTCGATTCCGCAAAATATCAAAGAGGTATTCATGACAAGCCTTATCAAACGCCTTTGATAAGTCTAAAAAACATGTGTATACAGACGTGTTTCGTTTGCTATACTCAAGTGTAATGTGCTTCAATAAAGATATTGCTATTTCAGTTCCATGATTCGTTTTATATGCAAATTGATTTATCAGACGAGAACATTTTCGTTTTGATTCTACCCAGGATAACGGCCTCTACTAACTTCGAGATCAGGTTGACAAGCGCAGTGGGACGATAGTTTCCAGTTATTAATATCATCGTTCTTATCTTTAATTAAGGGAACTAAGGCTATTTTCATCAGGTCTTCTGGAAGGAACGAGTGATTAAAACAATGTAAATAATGTACTTAACATAAGTGTAGACAGGGTGTCCCTGGCGCAGATGAGGGGGCGTGACCCCATCGTGGCACGGGATGCTCGTCGCGTTCATGGCCATCTCCTGTACTGACACGGCAGGAGGGTCCACTGTGCACTCACGCGAGGCTGAGACACGCGGATGTGACGCTTCGTTAAGTATGTTGCCGTAATGTCTGCCCCAGAGCTCGCAAATTTCAGCATCAGTATTGTCGGGCAATTTCGTTTTTTTTTTTATATTTTTCTTTTAATTAATCTCCTTCCACATGATTTTCGCGTCTCCTTTTACGTCATTTGCAATCTTCCTATTAATCATCTCTTCCCTCTGCCTTTTACACGTTTTCATTTTTAAAACAGAGTCTAGGCTGCAAATACAAAGGACCATAACTTGGTTTGCCATTGTCTCTCCATGCAATATAACATTGCCTCGCTTCTGTGTGGCACTCATCTACCCACTCGTTCCATCCAGGTACCTCGTTATATCTGCGTGACTGGTGAGAGCTGTGCCCGGATTCAAGTAGCGCCTTCACAATATCTTTGTAGAGTCCGTATCTCTGTCATGAGTGAGGCATTACGACAAGCTTGATCGTTACATGTTGACACATTAGTGGGTAAATTGATATATTTTAGCATGCATTCTGTGTTCAAATAATACTGATTATTAATCATGACTGTATACTTAATCCAGGCATCAAACTCTAACGCAGAAAGTGACACCAAAGAAACACAAAGGTCTGTGGTCCGACCCAATAACACTGTAATTGACATGAACATTTGTTATTCTGGCCATGAGCGAGCTGGGGCACATGACGTGGTCGAACTGTAGTGATGTACTGTCCCCGGAATCCCGCCAGTGGGCGAAATACCCTAGTCTCCCCTCTCCGCTGCGTCGGGAAGAAAAGGACATCAGGGCGCCCCCACGACGGACCTGCGGCTTACTTCTTCCTTGGAATATTTACTATAAAATACCCGCGAGGCTCTTAGCTAATCTAATCTAATATAATCTAAAGTAGATTACGTTTATTATATTATTATCTATTAGATTAGATTAGAATCGTGTCAGGTTCGGCATCAGACTCAACTTTGAAAGGATTGGATGTTGTGCAGAATGCATGTGTGCGTAGATGTCTTGGAGCCCTCAAATGAACAAGGATTGAACGTCTTGAGGTGGAGTCAGGAGTACCTCCCCTCCAACTCAGACGCGTCCAGCTCGCGCTGACCTATGCCGCAAAGGTGGCTCAAGACCCGAGCCACCCTAATGGTAATGGTGCCATTAGGCCCTTTACCACAAGACTCAACGACCTCATCGTAAAAGTCGGTATAGATCTCTCTACCATCGATACCCTGGTTCAGACAAATATAGCGCCATGGGAGACGCCCAATTTTTCCATCATGGAGGCTTGACTTCCATCGACCAAGGCCATGGCGCCGGAGGTGGAGGTACGCCAGAGGTTCAGAGAGATCCTTATTAAACATCTTCCTTTTTCATATATATACCGAAGGCTCCAAGACCGCGCAATGTGTGTTTACGGGTGTATGGTCGACTGAATGCGAGTTGAGATTCATATTGCCGAATCATACATCGATCTTTATTGCCGAACTTTTTGCTATTGACAAAGCTATTGATTTTGCAGTATCGACGACCCGCGATAGAATAGTCATTTTTTCTGATTCATTAAGTTCACTTAAAGCCATTCAATCATTAGAAACCACTAAAAATGAACTGGGTAATATCATTCGTAAGCTACATAGTGCCAACAAATCAATCAAGCTGATATGGGTGCCAGGCCACTCTGGTATCCATGGCAATGATTAGCCGGGTCAACTGGCGATCTGGACCTTAGCATAGTCCGTACAGATCTCAGGTGTTTTGTGTCTCTTATAAAAGCAAAAATCCATCTCCTGTGGCAAAGTGAGTGGACAAAATAAAACCCTCAATAGAACTGTGGAATACAGCCCACAGGAAAAAAAGACGAGAGGTGGTGTTGGCCCGACTCAGGGTCAATGCAACAAGAATAACACACCTCACTTACATCGAGAAAAGATTTCCTCCACGGTGCCCCCATTGCACATTACACCTAACCATAAGTCACATCCTAATAACCTGCCATGAAAAGTAGACAAAAAATAAAATACTATTTCAGAATAAATATCAATTACACTTTATCAAATATATTATCAGATGACGAAGTAATAGCTTTTCTAATGGAGACAAAACTTATGGCCTTATTTAGATTGAAAGAATAAATAGGATCTATTAGTTTAATGACCTTGGCCACATGCCGCTGGTTGATAGCCAAGAAATCCAACAAAAGTAAAAAGTAAAAAAAATAGTCCGAGACCTGAGCCTGCCGGAGTTCCTTGTGGGCCCCCATATTCACTTGGAGGGGTGGGCATCTACTTACCGTTCTTCGCTTCGGCAAGTTCGGCGGTAGGAAAGTGTCCTCCACATAACTCGATCCCTCTGTGGTACTGGAGAACGCAACCAGGCTTCCACTGGGGGGGTAGAGGAGAGTAACTGCCACACTCTCTTAGCTATTACTGTTAGGTTGATTACCAATAGTTAAAGGGTTTATCGGTCCCTTCAGGACAACGGGCAAGGGCCCAGGGTCCGATGCCCAGCATGACTGACTCCCCAGCTACCCCTTCTTCTCGAGGAGGAGGGGCGACCCTTGACAGTCCTATGACCTCGACTTCGAACAATGGAACCCCAACTAATGACCGACGAGAACGACTTGCTATCCCTCCACAGAATGCAAGGTATTTGGCTGTCAAAATCGTGAATGAAAATCAGTCGTTTCTCAAAGTTAACCCCTTCATCATCAAGAAGGTCCTTGATGGTCAAGTGGACGGCGACTTTGATTTTGTAAAGAAATTGCGAGATGGTAGCCTCCTTGTAAAAGTGCAATTCAAATCCCAGGATAATGAATTGCTTAAACTGACGCGGATTCATGATTTCAAGGTTAAAGTAACTATTACTGTTGGCCCAAGTGCCTGTAAGAGAATAATCTTTCATAGGGATTTGAAAACGATGGATGAAAGTGAAACAGGAATGACCAAGGTGTAATGGACGTGAACTCCATGCCCAAGAAAGACGAGAATGTGCGAACAAAACCCGGATTGTGTTTCTTGACCTTTGCTTCGAGTAAAATTCCTGAGTATGTCTATGTTGGATACGAACGTGTCCAAATAAGACCTTATATTCAAAAACCTATGCTCTGTAATAGATACCAAAAATTTGGACACACCTCATTACACTGCATTGATAAAGATACTGATAAATTTAATTGCAGTAAATGTGCTGGAGTTCATGACATTACTACATGTACGGGAAACCCTTCCAAATGTGCTCACTCTGAAGGTCCCCATCAGCCTGGCTCTGCCGAGTGCAGCAGCCTGAAGGAGACCTAAATATTAGCATACATGAGAAGTCATGATGTTAGTTACCGTGAAGCCAAGAGGAAAGTTGAAGGCTTGACCAACAAGCTCAATACTTCCCATGCTTTAGTAACTAACAACACTCCCAGTGCAAGCAGTATCAGTCAGGAGCTTGTGGCTAAGGACAAAGAAATTGCAGAACTTAAGGAAACAGTTAAGGAATTAATGAGTCATATTGTTGAATTGAACAAAACTATCAAACAAATTGCTGAATCAACCCAACAAAAGCAGCAACATAAGGAGGACGATATCAAATCACAATCTGGATCACACCTTCCTGTCCAGGTGACTCCTGTTAGGACTTCGCCTGGTTTTTGGTCTGCTCCTCGGAGCAGATCATCTTCAACCGGGCATCTCCCTCACAGAAACGCAGGACATCTTCCCGCGAGAGGTCCCCGGGGAAGCTCGGGAGAGGAGACACCTCCCTCCCAGAAAAAGATTAAATAAGGCGGATAAGGCACTCCCAAACCCCATAAAACATAATCGCGTTGACCATTAGAACTAGAGTGAATGACCGTAGACTATTAGCTTCGTCTTATGCTCCGGATATAATCGTTCTCCAAGAGACCCATTTAACCAACCTTATCTCCAATGAATTAGTTTTGTTGAGTCACTACCATTCTTGTCGGAAGGATCAAGAGGGTAGGGGTGGAGGCGGTGTCGCCATGTACATCCACCAGAACCTCCCTTTAACTATAGATTCTACTTTGGAGATTGTTGCATGCAAAGTAAAAGTCAATAGCACGTATGTGGCTTTATGTTCAGTTTATTGTCCACCTGATAATGTGGTAATTTATGATGAGCTCTTTGCTCTTCAGGATAGTCTGCCAAAAAATAATTTGGTAATTTTAGGTGAATTTAATGCTCATCATACATTATGGGGTTCCCTACAGGTGGTTGGTAGAGGTGAGCAAGTAGTTAAGCTAGTTAATGATTCAGATTTAATCCTGAATGATGGTAGCCCAACGCGAGTGGACTATACCGGTAATTTGGGCTTTATTGATCTATCTCTGGTCTCTTCAACAGTAGCAGCCAAGTGCCTGTGGCACACCATTGACGACTTGTTGGGAAGCGACCACTTTCCTATTTTTTTAAAATATTCATGCTACACAACCAGAACGCCTTCAGCACCTAAATTTAATGTAAAAAGAGCAGACTGGGTCACCTTCACAAGGAGCGTCAAGCTCGAACTTGTTGGAGAAACCATTGATGATAAAGTAAACCATATTAAAAATTATATTTTAGATGTAGCAATTATATCCATTCCTAAGACTTCGACAGATACCGTTAAGCATAGAGTTCCATGGTGGCCACAGTGTACTGTGTGAACGCAATAGGGCTTTTCAAAAGTAACATCACTAATGAGAACTTTTGCAATTACAAACTAGCAAGAGCTAGGGCTCGTAGAACAATTAGACAAGCCAAAAGAAACTCCTGGCGGAGCTTTGTCTCTACCATCAATAGCAACACCAAAATATCACAAGTTTGGTCCACTGTCAATAAAATCAGTAGAAAAAAGACATCTCTCAAAATTAAAAATATCCATGAGGGAACCCATTCGCCAGGCAGTTCTCTTATACATGCAGCTCAGACAACTACCACACTTCATTCTTGACCATCAAGGAAGCGGCTGAGCTGCAGCATACACTTTGCCACAGGAGATGATTACGATATAGACCTTACAATGAATGAGCTTGTCCGTGCCCTAAAAGCCTGTAGAGGAACGTCCCCAGGCCCCGATGAGATTCGGTATGAGATGATAAAGCATCTTAAAGATCTACTTCTTTCATATATATATACCGACCGCTCCAAGACCGAGCAATGTGTGGGTGCGGGTGTATGGTCGACTGAATGTAAATTGAGATTCAGATTGCCGAATCATACATCGATTTTTATTGTCGAACTTGTTGCTATTGATAAAGCTATTGATTTTACACTATCGACGACCCGCGATAGAATAGTCATTTTCTCCAATTCATTAAGTGCACTTAAAGCCATTAAATCATTAGAAACCACTATAAATGAACTACTGGGTTATATCATTTGTAAGCTACATAGTGCCAACAAATCAATCAAGCTGATATGGGTGCCAGACCACTCTGGTATCCATGGCAATAAGCAGGTTGACCGATTAGCCGGGTCAACTGGCGATCTGATCTCTAGTGTTTTGTCTCCCTTATAAAAGCAAAAATCCATCTATGGCAAAACCAGCTCTGGATCATCACCGGGATCTGATGGATTTCCCACCCCATCATTTCGCATTTAGGCCTTGCAGGAGAACTTGCATTCTTACAGGTTATCAACAAATCCTAGCAAACCGCCAAGGTGCCCCAGAGCTGGAAACAAGCCACAATAGTTCCCATCCCAAAACCAAAGGAGCCTGGCAAGTACCGTCCCATCTCTCTTCTCAGCTGCCTGGGTAAAACAGCTGAGATGGTACTCAACAGGCTCCGATGGAAAAAGGGTCCCCCTCATGAACACCTGCATGTGTTCACAAGGGGTAAGAGCACTGCACACAGCATTTCCACACTATTAAGCACAATCTGCACCTCACCCGCCGTAGTTGTCTTCCTAGACCTGGAGAAGGCTTTTGAATTGGCAAGCCCGCTTGCCATTCAAGAGACCCTAATCCACAAAGGAGTCAAAGGCAGACTCTTGGCCTGGATAGCTGACTATTTTAAAAATAGGTCAGGAAACGTCAGATTTCAAGGTCACCTCTCACAGCACATGCCACTTGAAAATGGAACTCCTCAGGGTGGGGTTCTCAGTCCAGCCCTGTTCAATACCCTCATGTCCAACATACTCGACATTCACCTGCCCGAGGGATGCAAGATCATCTCTTATGCTGATGACTTGGCAATCATAGCCTCTGGCAATCACTGTCTAACTAGAGCTCAACGTTGTCTGAACCTGGTGTCTGAAGAGTGTTGTAGGACGGGTCTAAAAATATCGGCAGCAAAATCCAAAGCAATGGCTCTGAGAACTAATGTCAGAAACAAAAAACTCACTGTACAGGGTATGGATCTGGAATGGGTGAAGGACTACCTATACCTTGGTGTATGGATAGGACACACTCACTTTCAAAAAGGAGATCCAATACCTGCTTAACAGAACCATGGAAAGACTGTCAGTCATGAAAGTCATGACAGGGAGACACATAGGAGCAGGACACAAAGTACTAAGATCATTCTATGCACATGCTGCCCGTCCTATTATTGACTATGCATCTGTCGCCCTCATTGCTTCCAGCACAACATTCAAAGAAAAACTGGAAACAATACAAAACGAAGCAGCCAGGATCATTCTAGGCTCGCCCAAATGAACAAAGGAAATCAACCTCCTCATGGAAGCTGATTTGCCGTCCATGGACACCAGAATTGATCTAATGGCAGCAGTTCCTTTCCAAGGTTCTGCAGGCACCCAGAAACTCTTATCTAAGACAAAGAGTACTCAGACGCCTAGAACAAGACTACCAGTTGTTTGCGGACAACTCTTGGCACACACACATACAGCCAGAATTTTGATATGCTTTCAGCTAAAAGAACCATTGCTTGCCAAGGGCATGGACTCCCCTCACCCCGATTACAAAGAACCCCCGCCGTGGGCAAACGAAATGATCGAATTCTCAATTCTAAATCTTATAATGAGAAAAGATCAATAATCCATACCTAATCTAACACAAAGGGTCATTGATCAAATAACTCCTCCTGGTAGCATAACCTACTACACGGACGGATCCGTGGATCCCATAAACCACACTGCAGGCACTGGCTTCGCAGCATCCATTAGAGTCACTGACAATGCCTCAACGCTCCAAACTGAAACGGTTGCGATAATGGAAGCCCTGACACACGCGTGTAGTGAAGCGGAAATCTACATTACTATATTAATTATATCGGTACCATTTTTACTACGCAATATACCAGTGGGCAGTCTAACGACTCCCTTAGGCTCGAACTACCACTCGAGTGAGCCGCGAAAAACACGGTGGCTAGGTGAGAGTCAGCGCGGAGTCAGTAGGGGCTCCGGCGCTGACAGGAACAAAGGTCCTGCTCAGTACGTCTTATTTTTTGTCTTCCACCCCGGGATTCTCCGTCCAGTTTGGGTTGTTGTTCCTCTACCACCACGATATACATAAGATAAGTATAGAAGTGCAAAGAGAATTTTGTGGTTTGTGAGGCCAGTGAAAGAGATATAAAAGATGGGGGTAAATTACTGACCTTGAAGATTATATACAAAATACTATTATATCTATAAACTCATGACCCCTCATTTTAATATTTTTACACTTAACTGCGGCCCGCACAGTGCAGCGCCGGCGTAGTTGCAGTACAGAATCATAGTAGTTTTTTTTTGTTTGTTTCTCTCGTCGGGACCCTCCTCGCTTCCCGCTACCGCTTCCATCAGCGAGCTGCGGTTCCTTCACGAGATCTGCAACCGTCCTATTATTCATTTTTTTTATTGCATTTAAAAAAAAAATTAATGCACGTGTAGTTAACCCAGTAATTCCTCGGCCGACTGGATCCCTACACGCGTCCCTAAGGGCAGGACACGTTATTCACACAGATTCAAGAGCAACTATTGATAGCTTACAGCATAGCATGCCCCTTGACAACATCTATCTCCTGACAACAGTACTAAACATAGCCCAAAGAATCCTCAGTCATGGTATAAGAATTATTATTAACTGGGTCCCAAGCCACATCGGCATTCACGGGAACGAGCTTGCTGACAAACTAGCTGAAAAGGGCAGGGGTATGCCCCCATGCTTCAGGCTATGAGCCACTGGCCCTTCCTCCAAACACAAAAAGAGGTGCCGAAGCCATACTATTCAGACTAAGACTAGGTTACCAATGCGCTTGGCAAATTATTGACAATGAGACTGCCAGGTTATGCAAACACTGCGGCGAGTTTAACGCCACCCTGTTACATTACTTGCAGAATTGTGAACACACAATTTCTGAGACAGGGACCACCCACCACAGCCGACGGGCTGATAAAAAGGGTCTGCAACATGCTTACCCCGTGGCAACTGGATCGCTTGCTTGCAATCCAACCACCGCGATAAGCATGCAGTTCGGAGAAACCACTTGAGGTAACTAGAAATATTTAATACAGGCCGGGCCACTCCAGAGAAAAAGCCCTGGCGAAGCATGACTTCGCAAATCTAACTGAATTGAACTGATCCTATGGCAAAGTGAGTGGACTGACCTGCAAATAACAAATAAAGTCAGACAAGACGTAGAAATGTGGGACACAGCCCACAGGAAAAACATAAGGGAGGAGGGGGTGTTGGCCCGCCTAAGGGTCAATGCCACAAGATTGACCCACCTCACTCCATATATAGAAGAGTCTTTCCCTCCACAGTGTCTCGACTGCAACACCAGCCTAACAATAAGGTACTTGTTAACATCCTGCCAAAATGCAATGAATATAGACGCCACCTAAAAAACTATTTCAGAATTATAAAGAAAGAATTCACATCAATAAATATACTATCAGATGATGAAAAAATAATACGTAGAGTTATCGCTTTTCTAAGGGAGACAAAACTTTATGACCTTATTTAGGTTGAAAGATTAAATAGGATCCATTGGCTTAATAACCTTGGCCACATGCCGCTGGTTGATAGCCAAGAA
>NC_091551.1:31684509-31687009 GCF_042767895.1 Penaeus vannamei | reverse complement strand
GGCTACATAGCCACCTGTTGGCAAACAGAATCACTTGCATTAGTGAAGCTATAAGGCGGACACAACGACATCCAGAATATACTAATATCAATCATAATGATGGAAATGATAAGGAGGATAAGAATGATACTAACAACAACAACAAGTATAATAATAATGACAACAGTAATAATAATAATAATAATGATAATGGTAATGATAATATCAATTATATGATAATAATAATATTGATCATAATAATAATGATGATGATAACAACAATAATAATATTGATGATAATAATTATAACAATAGTGGTAACTAATAATAATGACAATTATAATAATAATGATATTAATAACAATAATAATGATAATAATAATAACAACAATAATAATGATTAAGTTGCTGCTGCTGATGATGACAATCATAATAAAGATGATAATAATAATAATAACAATAAAAATAATGATAATGATAGTAACGATAATGATAATAATGATAAAAATAATGATAATAATAATAATAAAGATAATAATGATAACAACAATAACAACAATGATAGTAATAATAATGATAATAATAACATGATCGATAAGAATATCAATAAGGATACTAATTATAATGGTGGCAATAAGAATAACAATTATAGTACTAATGATAATGATAATAATAATATTATTAATAATAATAGTGATAATGATAATTATCATAATAATAATAATAACGATAATAATAATGATAATAATAATGATGATAATGATAATAATAATAATAATGATAACATAACAATGACAATAATGATAATAATGATATTAATAATGATAATAATAATCTGCATTTCCTTATACTGGAACTGCACCTTCCTTCGCTGTCTCCGAGTTCCTTAGAAAAAGCAAATCGCAGTCGAGACAGAGACATTTCGGCGCCCCCGCGGGACGGCGGTTTTGTCCTTCCAGCTTGCATAAATATCTCAATCTGTTTATCCCGCGGGATCCAGGGAAGCATTTGAATGTCAGCCGGAGAACATCCGTGGAAAGACGGTTAACATTAGGGGTCAGCCCAATGGCATTTTGTTGATATACTAATGAGGGGAACCTCTCGTCGCCCAGCCGGTCACTCGACAGGCCCCCTGGGCATGTCCTACCTCCGCCGTGGCCGCCTCCACCTCCGCTGTGATGCCCTCCGCCGCAGCCGCCCCCGTAGCCACTGCAGCCTCTTCCTCCGTAGCCGCCGCCGCCCTTTCCGAAGACGGCGGCCTTCGTCCCCGCCAACGCCAGCAGACCGAGCTTGAGCGCTCCTGCGGGCGGCCGAAGGAGAGGCGAGGCATGTGAGAAAACATCCGGAGAGACGCTAAACAGCTGCCATGATAGGTCAAAGTTAATGGAAATTCAGAAATGTTAATGTCCTGTGGGGTCAGCTTTCATAAGTAACTCTTTTGTTTCTCATTATTATGATACCCTCAATATGGCGCTTATAGCCCGTAGTGCGGGGTAATGGCACTCAACAAATCTGTTTCCTGGCAGCGCAGCGGCAGAGGCCAGCTGCCGACCAGCGGATTACCTAGCAAGCCAATAGCCGCCAAGCCAGACGCGATGCCACCGGTGGCACCGCCCAACCCCAGCGAGATGCCGGTGCCCGCCGCCGCAGCGCTGCCCAGCACCAAGATGGAGTCGGCGCCGGCGACGGACAGCGCCGCCACCAGCCCCGCCAACACCAGCCGCATCGCCAAGGGAGCCAAGGTCACCTGCGCAGAGAGAAGGCGAAATGAGCCGTGCTCGGAGGAAACGGAAAAGGACGTTTGTAATTCATTCAGATATTCTGAATTCATTTGTTTGACTTAAGCCTGTTGTCCTTGCACTATACTAAAAAGCATTGCTCCTTGTCCTGGCCTGCACATCTTTTATCCATGCACAGTGATGTACATGCGTTCATTGATGGGAATTAAGTGGGTGAGTAAGACGCGTGAGTGTCAAAATTTTACTGTCTACTGTGAATCTGTGTCTGTGCTTTGACTGACAGGGCTGTAAATACATTGCAAGATTGGTTTCCATTGTAATCAAGTACGAGAAAATACTACAGTGTGACCCCAAATCTCTTCCATAGGAGCAGTGTCCTTACTGGACGGTGATCTCAGCCATGGTCTAATTTCATAGATCACCTGCCTGACCTACAACCATTAGTTGAAATATCAACCTTGCAGGTCTATCTACCTCCTGCATTCTATGGTTTCACGTAACTCTGGTAGGGAGGCATGCAGGTACTGCACCTTACCTAAGCTGCAATTATCCAAAGCAAGGGGAAAAACCGTCACAGCATATAATGTAAGCATATATACATACATACATACATACATACATATATATATATATATATATATATATATATATATATATATATATATATATTTATGAGTGTGTGTATGAGTATATGTACGTGTGTGTGTGTGTATGTGTGTGTGTGTGTGTGTGTGTGTGTGTGTGTGTGTGTGTGTGTGTGTGTGTGTGTGTGTGTGTGTGTG
>NC_091551.1:31664509-31667009 GCF_042767895.1 Penaeus vannamei | reverse complement strand
CTTTATTATTATAGTTATTATCACTTTTATCATTATCATTATTATTATGATGATAGTAATAATAATAACAATGTAATAATAATAATAATGACAATTATAAGAATAGCAATAATAATGATAATAATGATAGTGGTGATAATGATAATAATGATGATAACGATGATGATAATAGTAACAATAATAAGAGTAATATAATAATAATAAGATAGGATCAGATGCACAAGCAGAGTGGCCTGGAACGGCTGGAAAGTTTGGACTAGGATGCACAAATGAGAGAGGCCTAAGGTTGTTGGAGTTTGCGAAGGTACATAACATGGTTATTGTTAACACAAAGTACATGCATAAGATATCAAGAAGAGTGACATGGGTTGCTCCAGACGGCATCACTAAGAACCAGATTGACTACATCCTGGTTGAAAAGAAATGCTCTAGTAGCATAAACGGTCACAAAACAAGATCTTTCCCAGGAGCTGATGTGGGCAGTGACCACAATCTTGCTATGACAACAATGAAGTTGAAATTAAAGAAAATACAACGACCCCCATCTTCGAGGATAAAATATAACACCAGCCGACTGAAAAATGCAGAGACACTGGAAACCTGTAAAATAAAAATAGGTGGGAAGTTTGCACCGCTGCTGGAAATGACAGAAATACAAGAGGTGACAGACTTATTCACTGAAGGAATGAAGTTGCTTTGGAAGTCCTAGGGAAGAAAAGACATAAAAAGGGCAAAGGAAAAATTCTTGCAAGAGAAATGTGAACAAGCCTTCGAGAAAAACGATTCAAGAACTGCATACAAAGTAATTAAAGAGCTAACCAACGAAAGAGCAGCAAGAGTAATAGTAATTGAAGATGCAGATGGAAAACTGCTAACTGAAGCAATCAAAATTCAAAAGAGGTGGACTGAGTACATTCAAGAACTTCACAATTACCCGATCTCAACTGACAGTAACATCTTACATGTATTGGAACAAGAAGGCCTAGGCAAGGGAGAATATGAACCTGACATCCTGAAAACTGAGATAGAAGAAGCTGTGAGATCATTGAAGAATGGATAAGCTGCTGGTTTTGACAACATACTCTCAGAGCTACTGAAATATGGAGATGGTACAATCGAAATTCTGTACAAAATATGCAACTTGGTGTGGAAAAATGGAAAATGGCCTACACAATGGACGAAATCATTAATAGTGCCACTTGCAAAGAAGGGTGATCTGAAGAAATGTACCAACTATAGAACAATTAGTCTTATCAGTCACCCGAGCAAGGTGTTGTTGAAGGTCATCAGCAACAGATTGAAGACGAAAGCGGAGAACATTCTGGCTGAAGAACAAGCTGGATTTAGAAGCGGACGAAGCACCAGTGAACAAATTGCAAATGTCAGAATATTAGGCGAAAAAGATCGTGACCACCAGATGGAGATACATCATAATTTTATCGATTTCAAAAAGGCGTTTGACAAGAGTATGGAGAAAAGCACTGTGGATAGTAATGGAGAAGCACAACATGGATGCCGGATTGGTTAAAGTGATTGAATCTCTATACGAAAATAATAGCAATGCCGTATTGACAAACAGTGGTACATTGGAGTGGTTCCAAACTACTGTTGGTGTTCGTCAAGGATGTATCCTTTCCCCGTGTTTGTTCAACATTTTCTTAGAGCAAATCATGGCAGACACACTTGAGAATTACTCAGGTACAAAGTATCTGGAAAACAGATTACAAACCTTAGATTTGCGGATGATATTGACCTCATTGCCGGATCTAAAGCGGAATTAGCTGAAACCAAAAAAAATTAGACACAACGGCAAGAAACTATGGTATGGAGATAAGTGCTGAAAAAGTAAAACGATGGTCACCTCAAGAACTCGGGTAGATGAGGACAATAACAGTGAGATCACAGTTAACGGTACAAAGTTAGAAGAAGTGAAGACGTTCCAATACCTTGGCTCAACGCTAAATGAAGATGTTACTTCAGAACATGAAATTAAGGAGAGGCTTGCGATTGCCACAAACCAGCTCGCAAAACTGGACAAAATTTGGAAATCAAGCTCAATAAATACTTCAATAAAGATCAAATTGCTCAAGTCACTGATAACATCTATCGCCCTATATGGAAGTGAAACATGGACCTACACCAAGAGTCTGGAAAAGAGAATCAATGCATTTGAAATTCGCTGCTTCAAAAGAATACTTGGAATTACATGGAAGCAGAAAATCACAAACAATGAAGTCAAAGAAAAAATCATCAGGCAGATTGGCATCTACGAACCCCTTTTGGAGACGGCGAAAAGGCGAAAACTGCAATGGTTTGGTCATATCACACGACGGTCTGGGACTCTTGCCTATGACACAATGCACGGAGCAGTTGAAGGAATCAGATGCAGAGGGCGGCCAAGAAAAACGTGGATGAGAGACATCGTGGCTTGGACGAAGCGAAGTGCAGCGACCTGTGTCGGACTAGCGAGGGACCGCGAGGGCTGGAGGAGAATTGTGGA
>NC_091551.1:31619509-31624509 GCF_042767895.1 Penaeus vannamei | reverse complement strand
CTGTGGGCGGGGCGGGGGAAATGGGCGCACTTTAAAGGTCTCGTCCGACATAATCAAGCGTGCAAATGTTATCATATATTTTTAAATATGTTTTATCAAATATAGAGGTTTATATTTCTATCTATCGATTGTTATCTGTTAATCTGTTCTTTATAGCTTTTCTTGGCGACATCAAATGTAGGAATGCTATTTTTGTATCTTATACATCATTATTTCCCATTGCATTTAATGTTCCTTGAATACTTATTTACTTACTTGCCAATTTTTATCTTTAGATTTCTATCGACCTTGCAAAACTTACCTACCTACCCAATAATACTCTTGATTACCCGTACATATTGCTTATCTGCGTTAATACTGCGTAAAGTTTCAGTCGTTTCGTAATTCCATAGTCTATCAAGATCTCGCTGTCCCAACGCTTCTCTATCGCTATCTATGAATTAACTACCGCGATTTCACACTTCTGTTGATATCTTTTGACGTGTGCTGAACCAGGATGCACCATCACTCTCCTCTCTCGTCTGGGCGAAGGGAGAGCAAATTCGTGGAAAGTTTTTTTCTTTTCTATTTTAGGCTTAGCGTGATTCCTACATGATGGCGTGAGAAGGGGGAGAGGGGGATGGGCTCGTCTGTCGCGCTGACCGGGTGGAAGGGTTTCTGCAATACTGAGCTATTCCGTATTGAGTATTTGTGGTACACGTGTAAATATGCATGATAATACAACCAGACACGCAAACAAGCACACAGACATCGACACACAGATACAGACAAACACACACCACATGCACGCACACACACATATACGCATACGCACACACACACGCGCGTGTCAGACTTAAATACAAATTTGATAGTGAGGGGACGACATAACAGATCCCCAGATGAGGCGCCCTCACGACCGGCCCAAAGAGAGCCCATGCAAGCTCTGTCCTTGACCACAACAGGCAGGCTGATAGCTTGATTGGCGTCGGATGCTGGCTTCCAATTACTTCCAAACCTGCTCAGGCGCAAAGCTAAGTTAGGCCCCCTTCCCTCCGGCCCCAACTCAACCGCCGTGCATCTCTAGGATGTGTATATTTCCACTCTGAAATTGCCGTATTCCTTTATAGCATTCCTCAGGACATTATGATTTCACAATACGTATTCAGCGAATGTACTTATGAAAAATCCTTTCCATTTTCCTGTTTTATGTGTCCAGTAAACATTCTTCCTCTGTTATTTATTTTATCAATGTTTTGTTGGTAATATGATGCACAGTCAACCACGTTTTAGCTATGCGGCTCTTGTAAAGAAAAGATTTTTGCACATGGCGTGTAAAAGTGTGTCTCTGTGTGTAAGTGTGTGAGTGTACGCGTTTGCTTGTGCCTATCTGTGAACATCATTGGTTTCGTTTTTGTTAGCGTGCGCGTTTGTGGTTTGATAAAAAAAGGTCTTTTAGCAAGAACTAAAAAGGTCATATTGCTGAAACTTCTGCTTATTTTGATTAGTAGTTTTGATTATCATCCTTATTTACGAGGCAGTGACATGGTTTCCATGAGTAAACAAATGAAAGAAGACGCTAAAAAATAACGAATTTCTTTCTACTCATTCGAATTTCTGTTAGTATAACGACCTGACTTTTTCTCCAGGTTTTGCGCGGGTAGAAGGGGATGGCTAAGGGGCAGGGGTGGAGGGAAGGAGGGTGAGGGGAATAAGCAAGGAAACAAGAAGGAAAAAAGAGATAACAGGGATAATAAGAGTGAAGTAACTGGGAGGCAGAAAAAAGGGAAGAGAAGGGAGACTGAGGAAAAAGGAGTAAAAGTGAGAGGAGAACGACGCCAGGCACAAAGGCAGGCATGAGGGGGGGATGGGGGAGGGCGTGGAAGTGGCGTGGTATTTTCTCAGTAGAAATCTCTTATTGACTCGACCGGTTTACTTAAGGAGAAACCTATAGACCTCACCAGGGTTTTCCGCGTTGTGCCGCCATCGGTGAGTGGCACTCAGGCACTGCGCCCCCGCCGGGAGCGCATATATATATATATATATATATATATATATATATATATATATATATATATATATATATATATATATATAGAGAGAGAGACACACACACACACACACACACACACACACACACACACACACACACACACACACACACACACACACACACACACACACATATATATATATATATATATATATATATATATATATATATATATATATATATATATATATATATATATATAAACACACATGCTAACGAAAAACACGTACATAAACTTTGCGTCACGTGTTCCTCGCGCCCATCCATCGTCATTCCAGAAGCGCCATTTGGCTCGCGGGAGATGAGCCGCTTCCGCATGTTTGTCAGTTTGTTTAATTGTATAGATTTATGAATCTGTCTGCTCCCCTTCTTTGCCTTTCCCCCCTTTCCCCTGTCTGCCTTTCCCCTCCTCCATTCCCCCTCCGATCCTCCGCCCCTTTCCTTCCCCTCCTCTCCGTCCCCTTCCCACCCTCTCCCCCCCCCTTACCTTCCCCCTCCCCTCTCCTTCCTCTCTCCCATCCCCTCGTCTCCCTCTGCCTCCCTTCCCCCCTCCCCCCTCTTTTCCCCTTCACCTTGATAATGCAATGTTAAAATATTATAATGTAAATGATAGTAATGATAATGATAATATAGATAAGAGATGATAATGTAAATACTACTACTACTTCTATTGCTAATTTTATCAATCAAAAATATAATAATAATAATGATACTAATAAAAGATAATATCAATAGTAATAATCATAGCAATAATAATGATATTGACAAGACTAAGGCAACAACAACAATAATGATGCTGATGATAATGATAATAACGATGATAGTAATCATAGTGGTAATTGATAATGATGAAGATGATAATAATCATGATGATAATAATAATAACAGTAATAAGAATAGTGATTACGATAATAACAATGATAATGATAACAAGGATGATGAAAATAAAACAACAACAATAATAATGATTATAAAATAATAATAATAAATATAATGATAATGATATTAACAACAATTATAATAATAATAATGATGATATATATATACATATGATAATAATGATAACAATAATAATGTTAGTAATAATAATAATAATAATTATAATGATTATAATATTAATAATCATAATCATAATGATAATAATGATGATAACAAAGATAATAATGATAATAATAGTGTTATCATTATGATGCTAACAATAATAATAACGATAAAGAAACAATGAAAATGATAACGATAGCAATATCAATAACAATAAAAATGATGATATGAATAGAGAAAGAAATATATTAATGATAATAATAACGCCAACAACAATAGTAATAATAATAACAAAATTAATTATAGAGAAATGATAATGATAATGATATTAATGATATTAATATTGATGATAATGAGGATGATAATGAGGATGATAATAAGAATGATTGATAATGATTATAATAATAATGACAATGCTACTACTACTACTACTAATGATGATGATAATGCTATCATTATTACTCTAAATATTAGTAATACTAAAAATAATAGAATCAACAACAACAATGATAATAATAATAATGATTGTAATAATAATAATATATATCACGAGTATGATAGTGATAACAATGATACTAATAATAATGATAATGGTTAGTGATACTACTGCTAATAATAATGAAAAAGAGTATAATCTTGATGATGGTAATGATAATAAGATGAAAAAAATTGTTAATAGGGATAATGATATTCATAATAGTAGTAATTGCAATGTTTATATCAATGTTAATAGAAATAAGAATAACAGTAAAAACAATGATAGCAATATTAATGATAATGGTAATAATCATATCGTTAATAGAAATAATAACGATGGTAAAGAAAATAACAATGATAAGCATAATTATAGATTATGATAACTAATGATAATAACTGTAATTATGATGATAATGATGGTAACTGTAATGATAATTATAATGATAATAATAACAGTGATAATGACAATGATAACTGAAATGATGATGATAATGATAATGATAGTAATAATAATAATGATAATGATAATGATAATAATAATGATAATAATAATAATAATGATAATACTACTGATGATAATGATAAGGATGGTAATGCTAATAATGCTGATAATGATAATAATAATGATAATAATAGTAATAATAATAATAATGATAACAATAACAATAATTATAATAGCAATAAAAATAATGATAATGATAATAATAATCATGGTAAAAATAAGAATAATGATAATAATGATAACAATAATAACATTAATGATAACGATCCTAATAATGACAACTATCATGATAATATGAACAACAACAACTATGATAATAACAATAATAGAAGAAATAATGATAATGATAACATTAATTGCAATAACAATAATGATGATGATCTTCCTAATACTATTACTACCTACTACTACTACTGTAAATGGTTATAATCATAATGATAATAAGGGTCGTAGTAGTAGTAGCAGTAGTAATAATAACAAAAATGATAATAATACTAACTATAATAACGATGATAATGATAACAATATTGATGATGATAATAATGATAATAGTAATAATGATAAGTAATATACATAATTATAATGTTATTAGTAATAGTAATACTAAAACTAGTAATAGCAATGATATAAATAATATGAATGATAACAATACTACTACTACTACTTCTACTGCTACTAGTAATAACCATAATAGTAATATTAGTGATAAAAATAAGGATGATGATGATAACAATAATACTTTGAACATCAGTGATATGAACAACACTAATAATGATAATAATGATGATAATAATGCTGATAACAATAACAATGATAAAAATAAAAATGATATTAATTATAAAGATTAATAGCAATGATAACAATAATAATAATAATGATAATGATGATTATGATAATGGAAATGTTATCATCATCATTATTATCATTATTTATTATAATAATAATGAT
>NC_091551.1:31580245-31582745 GCF_042767895.1 Penaeus vannamei | reverse complement strand
TTGACTACATCCTGGTTGAAAAGAGATGCTCTAGTAGCATAAACGGTCACAAAACAAGATCTTTTCAGGAGCTGATGTGGGCAGTGACCACAATCTTGTTATGACAACAATGAAGTTGAAATTAAAGAAAATACAACGACCTCCATCTTCGAGGATAAGATATGACACCAGCCGACTGAAAAATGCAGATACTGGAAACCTTTAAAATCCAAATAGGTGGGAAGTTTGCACTGTTGCTGGAAATGACAGAAATACAAGAGGTGTCAGACTTATTCACTGAAGGAATGAACGAAGTTGCTTTGGAAGTATTAGGGAAAGCGGAAAAAGAAACAGCCATGGATGACAAATGAGATATTGGACAGATGATATGAAAGGAGGCAACTGAAAGCAGCAAAATTTAAAGATGAAGAATGTAGCAAGAAGTATAGAGTTGCTAACACCTTAGTAAGAAAGGACATAAAAAGGGCAAAGGAAAAATTCTTGCAAGAGAAATGTGAACAAGTTGGAAGATCCTTCGAGAAAAACGATTCAAGAAACTGCTAACTGAAGCAATCAAAATTCAAAAGAGGTGGACTGAGTACATTCAAGAACTTTACAATTACCCGATCTCAACTAACAGTAACATCTTAAATGTATTGGAATAAGAAGGCCTAGGCAAGGGAGAATATGAACCTGACATCCTGAAAACTGAGATAGAAGAAGCTGTGAGATCATTGAAGAATAGAAAAGCTGCTGGATTTAACAACATACCCTCAGAGCTACTGAAATATGGAGGAGGTGGTACAATCGAAATTCTGTACAAAATATGCAACTTGGTGTGGAAAAATGGAAAATGGCCTACACAATGGACGAAATCATTAATAGTGCCACTTGCAAAGAAGGGTGATCTGAATAAATGTCCCAACTATAGAACAATTAGTCTTATCAGTCACCCGAGCAAAGTGTTGTTGAAGGTAATCAGCAACAGATTGAAGACGAAAGCGGAGAACATTCTGGCTGAAGAACAAGCTGGATTTAGAAGCGGACAAAGCACCAGTAAACAAATTGCAAATGTCAGAATATTAGGCGAAAAATATCGTGACCACCAGATGGAGATACATCATAATTTTATCGATTTCAAAAAGGCATTTGACAGAGTATGGGGAAAAGCACTGTGGCTAGTAATGGAGAAGCACAACATGGGTGCCGGATTGGTTAAAGTGATTGAATCCCTATACGAAAATAATAGCAATGCCGTATTGACAAACAGTGGTACACTGGAGTGGTTCCAAACTACTGTTAGTGTTCGTCAAGGATGTATCCTTTCCCCGTGTTTGTTCAACATTTTCTTAGAGCAAATCATGGCAGGCACACTTGAGAATTACTCAGGTGCAGTCAAATTATCTGGAAGACAGATTACAAACCTTAGATTTGCGGATGGTATTGACCTCATTGCCGGATCTAAAACGGAATTAGCTGAACTCACCAAACAATTAGACACAACGGCAAGAAACTATGGTATGGAGATAAGTGCTGAAAAAAGTAAAACGATGGTCACCTCAAGAACTCGGGCAGATGAAGACAATAACAGTGAGATCACAGTTAACGATACAAAGTTAGAAGAAGTGAAGACGTTCCAATTACCTTGGCTCAACGCTAAATGAAGATGTTACTTCAGAACATGAAATTAGGAAGAGGCTTGCGATTGCCACAAACCAGCTCGCAAAACTGGACAAAATTTGGAAATCAAGCTCAATAAATACTTCAATAAAGATCAAATTCCCTATATGGAAGTGTAACATGGACCTACACCAAGAGTCTGGAAAAGAGAATCAATGCATTTGAAATTCGCTGCTTCAGAAGAATACTTGGAATTACATGGAAGCAGAAAATCACAAACAATGAAGTCAAAGAAAAAATCATCAGGCAGATATCGAACCGCTTTTGGAGATGGCGAAAAGACGAAAACTGCAATGGTTTGGTCCTATTACACGACGGTCTGGGACTCTTGCTTATGACACAATGCACGGAGCAGTTGAAGGAATCAGGTGCAGAGGGCGGCCAAGAAAAACGTGGATGGGAGACAATCTCGCAAGGAATAGCTGCATAAAAGGACGTCCCGTCAGACGGCACCCGAAGCATGGGTCTCTCGTTGGGTCACATGCATATATATATATATATATATATATATATATATATATATATATATATATATATATATATATATATATGCATGTGACCCAACGAGAGACCCATGCTTCGGGTGCCGTCTGACGGGACGTCCTTTTATGCAGCTATTCCTTGCGAGATTGTTTTGCTTGCTCAGGAGAAAGTGTGAAAAGAGAAAGCGGAGTGAACACCTGCGTCCACTGAAGGAGCAAGGCAGCTGCCGGGCCCAGGTGCGGAGGAAACCATCCCGCCTTGAGCATATCGTTGACATCCGCTCGACCACGCAACATCCTCGAGCCGTCTGTACGTTTTATGCGCTGATGACATGTCTTAAGACAGTTTCTGCTTGGCG
>NC_091551.1:31473032-31478032 GCF_042767895.1 Penaeus vannamei | reverse complement strand
CATGCCTTTAAGTGCTCTTTTTTATTTCTTCTTTTATGATATTAGGTACGTCTCTAGTTACCGTGTTTGCTTCTATTTGTGGCTGTTCGTTTGAGTTGTATAGATCCCTGTAAAAGTCTTCCACTACTTTGATGATTTCATTCTTGTTATATGTTACTTCTCCGTCTGGTTTCTGAATTGCATACATTTGATTTCTCCCTATTCCTAGTCTTCTTTTAGCTTTTAGTCTTCTAACTTCGCAGAGTCCTACTACATCCCATTTAATGGAAGAGAGTTCCTCTAGTAAAGCTAGTAAGTCGGATTCAGTTCTCATGGTCCTTATATTGTATGTGCAAAGGTTCATCAACGTGGGGCGGCCTGTCTTTACCCGGATATTTTTAGCACCCTCTGCTCCGGAGCGATCCTGATCGCCGCCGTAACCAGGGGCTCCTTCGCCTCCGGGGAATGAGGGCCGTTGTTGTGCGTATGTTTTCATGGGAGGTGGACAGCCGATTTACCTCCCACCTACTGGCTTAGGTGTATCTTGGTGGGAGGGGAGTAATTTAGCCGGAATGCCATTGATAGGTCCCCCCAGCAGGTTTGGTCCTACCTGGTGTGGACTTAGGAGCGGCAGTGCACGGCCTGCTCACTACACACGTGAGCTGGGCTTAATTATTAGAAGTGCATATATGTTTTATTTTTTATTTTATTTATTAACTTCATTTGTGCGTATGTGCACCTGATGCAGACACATTCATTCCCGCACATGCTCTAAGTACTACGCATATGCTCATTCCCACGCATATGCATATGCAAGCATACACCTTTATTCTTGTACTTATGCTTATGGATATGGATACTTATTCTTACATTATAAATAACTACATACATGTCCATCATATTCTGACCTAGTCATATGTTCACATCGCCTGTCCCTTTATGCGCTTGTTATATGTTATTGATAAGTGAGTGAGTATACATGAGTGTATACTCACCCGTGTATATGTAAACACCCCTTTTTGCATACCTCGCAAACCTACATATCACTATACATACGCATGTATCTATCCCTGCATGTGCTCACGCATCCGTGTATGAGCACATACATTTGCAGCATACACTAGTGTCCCCCCCTCCTGTATATATGTGTATATATCTGTACTTGCTTTACATATAACTACCTCTACGTACATACATACGTAAATACATACATACATATAATTACTTATTTATCCACCTTCCTACATCCTGCACACACCTATATACGTATACCTAGACATATACACATATAAATACCTCCATATGTCTACCTATACATTCACCCACGCATACACATATACACGCACATTATATATACCTATATACACATACACATATACATGCTTATATACACATGTATATGTACACATTCATACATGAATATATACACCATATGTACAAATTTGCATATTTACGCCTTTAAACCCATGTATGCCCTCATGTATAAGCACGGAACATACCCATACATAATGTACTTTATCACAAAGCTGTATGGAAGCTTACAGCCTTACGTAGACAAACAGTAGCATACATACTCATGTATCCGCACATGAATTTAAACTCGCCTACACTCATATGAACCTGTACACATATATACGCATGTACATGCGCACATATGCACCTGCGCGCTTTTGTGCCTACGCGCTCATACTCGCGCACGAACGTATGAACCGTGTCTGCATAGGCGCACACACGCACTTCATTATAATGAGCCCATACATTATAATGTCCTTAAATTGTAGTGTTGCAGCAGAAGAATTGAGGGAAGGATGCGGGTGTTGTGGGAGGATTTAGGATGATATTGGAGGGGGTAAGGATGGGGTTTGGGATAAAGGGAGTTATAAGGGTGATTTTGTATCTGGCAATTTTTCGGAGCGGCGTCGCATTCCTTAACAGTTGTTAAGCCTAACGGGGTGCGGCCTCGGCTGACCACAGGTCATGGGGTCGGCGTCTGGCGCTCATCTAAGGTGCTAAAGCTTGAATTACGCTTTATTATTACTTGATTTATCAGGCGTTTCTTCTGCCGAATGGCATATGATGCTTTACGCTTTATGGGAACCATTTTTAAACCTACCTGATTTTGTGATATACTGTACTTACATACTGGCCGTTGACTGTTCCCTTGCAAATTTACTTGAGTGGAAACTGTAATGCCCGCGCGGTTGGCACTGTTACTCGGCGACCTGTGACACAGGTGTTGCTTATCATTTCCTAATGCTTTCGTATTTTGGTATACTTTTCATGGGAGGAGATTATTATTATTTTCTTTTCACTGATTCTGAATATTGAGGCACTCTCGATGAACTTATGAGCTTCTCTAACACTGTAATGAATCCTAGTATTCCTAGTTGACACTTTCTGGCACTCCTGTTGGTTTAAAAAAGTCCGCGTACGGATGGTCCGATAATACATTTTATAAACTTGTGAGGTTATCAGATGAATTATTATTTCTATTTTGGTTGGATTATATGCGCTATACATTCACGATTTTTTCTCTCCTGTGTAGCACTATCACAGATCACTTTGGACACGTAATTTTAGCACATAATGACACTGATCAAAAGAACGACTCCACTCTTACTCATTACCAGATATATATACCATATATATATATATATATATATATATATATATATATATATATATATATATATATATATATTAAACACACACACACACACACACACACACACACACACACACACACACACACACACACACACATATATATATATGTATATATACATATATATATATACATATATATATATATATATATATATATATATATATATATATATATATATATATATATATCGTCATCATCATCATCATCCGGAGCTAACGCCAACGGGGGCGCATAGCCGCGTCCACCTGCTTCCACCTTTTGGGATCCCTCATGGCAAGTCGCTAGGCAGGGGCCCGGCCCATCTCGAGCTCTTCCCGACAGGTTTGATCGATCTGCCCAAGCCACGACCTCCTAGGTCGTCCCACAAGCTTCCTCCACCCAGAGAGACAACCTGATGGGCAGGATCAGCCTGTGGAAAGCGAGCCAGGTGGCCATATAGCCTGAGTTGGCGATCCCGGATTGTGCAGGTAACAGGTCTTGTGTCAGTCTCACCGTGCAGCCGTTGGTTAGACACATGGTCCCGCCAACAGTACCCCATGATCTGGCATAAGGACCTATTACAAAAGGCGTCAAGACGAGACTCGAGTGCACTGGATAATGTCCAGGTTTCACTACCGTAGAGCAAAACTGGCATTACCAGGGCCCTGAAAGCCCGTAGCTTGGTCCTTCTGCACAGGTACCTGCATCTCCAAATACTCTTCTCAAGAGAGTTCATGACCCCTGCTGCCAGGCCAATCCGTCTGCTGACTTTATGGTCTGACAGTTATGAACTGCACTACCAAGGTATGTAAAGCTCTCTGTGACTTCAATGTCCTCGCTGCAAGCACGTACCGACTGAACAGGTTCTCCTAGCAAGTCCCCAAAGTCCTGGATCTTCGTCTTGGTCCAGGAGTCCTCTAGACCCAAGAGCTTCGCTTCATTACTAAGTGCATCGAGGGCCACCACTAAGGTTTCCAAAGACAGATAGAATTGCAACATCATCGGCAAAATCAAGGTCTGTAACCATAATATTACCCAGTGTTGCTCCACAATGACTTTGAACAGTAGCTCTGCCCAGTATCCAGTCCATGCAAGTGTTGAAAAGGGTTGGTGCAAGAACACAGCCTTGCCTCACTCCTGAACTGACAGGAAAGAAGTTCGACAGGCCCCCACCACACTTTACAGCACTTTCAGTACTAGTATATAGGTTTGCTATTAGTTCAATAATCCTTGTTGGAATTCCTCTCAGTCTCAGGATCTCCCAGAGTGATTCCCGATGTACTGTATCGAACGCCTTCTTGAGCTCGATGTAGGCTGCAAGCAACCCACGTCCGAACTCACGACGGCGCTCTACAGTGACTCGAAGCGCAAAGATACGGTCTATTGTTGACTTACCAGGAGTGAATCCGGATTGCTCTGGCCTCTGATGTCTTAGTAGATGGTCTCTGATATGCCTCAGAAGGATGCGGGCAAGAACCTTGCCTGGTACACTGAGCAGTGTGATGCCGCGGTGATTGCTGCAGTCCTATCGGTCCCCCTTCCCCTTCCAGAGAGGGATGACCACACCCTTCAACAGGTCAGAGGGAACGGTACCGGACTACCAGATGGCAGCCAGGACAGAATGCAATCCCCGTGCCATAGGTTCACCACCAGCCTTTCACAGTTCAGCTGGGTTGCCGCAAATACCCGCTGCTTTACCACTCTTCAGCTTGGAGATCGCCTCCCTAACCTCAGCTAGGGAGGTCCTCACTAATGGGTGGGTCCGGCAGCAGAATCACGGCACTACCCACATCCAAGTTAACTGTTGGAGGGTCAACTTGATACAATTGCTCAAAGTACTCAGCCCAACGCTTCCTGGCCGCAACAGGATCTGAGACGATCTGGCCACCCACTAAGCGAACTGCAGTCACCTGTGAAGAGGGCTTGGAGTTCAGTTTTCTCAGGGCTTGGTATGCAGGACGAAGGTCATTTACTAAGAAATGGCCTTCAACCTCCTCAGCAAGATTCCTAATAAACTATTCCTTGTCCCTTCTTAACAGGGACCGAGTTCTGCTTACCTGAGAATGGTGCAAATCCCGATCCCCTGCCAGACGAGCTGCACGGCAAGCATCAGTGGCTTCCAGTGTCTCCTGAGAGATTGAATTCTGTCTTGCTCTTGGGCGTTCTCCAATCGATTCTTGGGCTGCTTCAAGCGTTTCGCACTTGAAGGTGTCCCACAGAAGTACAGGGTCCGTCAGGTTGTCAAGCGCTGTGAACCGATCAGAGATTGTCTCAGCAAACCTCCGAGCACACTCCCTCTCCTTCAGCCTGTCCAGATGAAATACCCTAGGGTCGTCATTGGGCCGCTGGGGAGTGTTGAAGTGTACCCGGAGGG
>NC_091551.1:31390532-31395532 GCF_042767895.1 Penaeus vannamei | reverse complement strand
CATAATTGTCATATCCTGAGGATTGCTATAGTGTACAATCAAAATCATGTCATATGCTTAAGCAAAACAGAAAAATATCAACCAAAAATGGCATTTTGGCATGAAACATTTAAGAAAAATATTCATTAATGATATTATTTTTCTGTCGACCGGCAGCCTTTACAAAGTGTTCTATATTTTCTTCAATATTTACACTTCCTCTCCATCATCATTACACATGTACAGATTTTTATACTTAACAGCCATATTATACAACACAGCTGCACTGCAAATAGTCGCCATGACCTGTTAAATTAATATTCAATGGAATGGTGAGGCACCGGAATCTCATTTTCAGAACACCAAATGCTCTAATGGTATTTCGTGCTTTGGAATGTGATATATTGTATCTGACTTCTCTTTGGCCAACAGGATTTGCCACTGGGGTGAGGAGGAATGGTAGCAGTGGATAGGCTGAGTCACCTAATAAGTGATGCCCTTCTAGCAGATCATGTTGAAGATAAAAAAAAATCTGCTATTATTAAATATTCGGCTGTCATGAACAGAGCCAGGCCAATGGCACACAAAGTCAAAAAATTCTATTCGGTCCACAAGCTGCCTGAACACTCAAAGAAAAAAATCCCTTTCTACACCTGAACTCTTCTGCTGTAACACCTCCAGGACTATGAATAGGTATATGTGTGCAGTCAACTGCACTCAATACCCCAGGAAAACCAGACATTTCAAAATAATAATTCCTGATGTTAGAAAAATGTTCTCTCGATGGTCGTTTCACATAATCTTGTAGCAGAGATGCAATGGCTCGGACTATTTTGGCTGTGCAGTTGCTCACAAGTTGTGAAACGTCAAAAGTGTCAGCAATAGTCAACTGGAAGCTACCAGTGGCCATCCATCGGAATGTAATTAACAGTTGTAGGTGGGGTGGTACTGGTGATCCACAAAAGAAATGCAACATATTTTAGATTTTGACGTTCAGAATAAATCACTATTCTCTAAATATAACCCTTGTTATAAAACATACATATTTAGAACATTTTAATAACTACATCAGCAGATAATTATTAAGTTATTTACAAAATAGCAACATGGATATAGTATTATGATTACACTAAAAATGTTTTATTTATCAAAAGACATACTTAATAACCTCTTACTTATCTATGTATTTGTGCTAATTTTTAGAAATTTCATTTGGATTTTCTAAAAAAAAACTTACAACTGCATTTATAACAATACAAGCAAACGTTATAATGCTGTTAACATAAAAATAATTCAACTGGCTCAATTAAAGTCAATATTACCTCTGCCATCTCGAGTTTCTTGAATCTGTAACTTGTCTAGTAAATTGAGTGCTGTTGTTTTTGTTAAGCGGGATCTTTTGATGAACTCCTCATCATGCAGAGAATGGAAAAGATTCATCCTGTTAGTGATGCATCTTCTGGGAATCCTGTTGGTCTGCAGCATCTAGGTCTTCAAGGGCTTCAAGACACTCTAATTCATCGAATGCAGCAGACATTTCTGAAACAAATTATATTTATTAAAATCCTTGGGAGTTTTACAAGACTAACGTATTTTCACTATGGCATCTGACTTTGAAATGAAAGCTAGGTTAGAGTACTTGGAAAGGGCATAAAATGTGTTCGGAAAATAATGGGTTAGCATTATAAATACACTAATAATGACAAATTCTGCCAGTATCAAGTAAATAACAATGTGATTGGTTAAAATCATCACATTCGTGTATTGTCAAGCGATGGTCATGGCCTCCACTAATAACAAGCTAACCAAAACGTTTTTCTAGGAAAATTGTGCTTTTCGATTTCTCTGATAATTTAATAAACAATTAACAACTATTCAAACCAATATGATGTCCATTAACTTTGTAATGTTTGAGTTGCGGTTGAAGTTCATAAAAGATGTTTCTTAGAATCACTCACTCTATCGTTTGCATCTATTATTTTTCGTCTAAAAGGCGGCTGTATGAAACTGGACATGCACCAGTAATACCTCTCAAAGTGTTGATTAAATGGCCAATGCCAAGACGAGTTTGGTACCATCTCATATCTTCACTGAGGAGCAGAGTTATTTACTTTAAATGCGCAAAACTCGTTCACTCACTTTTTAAAATCTTCCGTGATATGGTAACAATAGCTGTCAACAGTTTTCTTACCTGATATATGTTTATTTTGGGGATGACAGCTACGTTCTCGATGCTTTCCACAGCTGCGCCTGTCTAGAAATTAACAAAGTATAGTTTAATAATTTTAAAAGTGGGAAAATTATAAAATCACATTCTTTTACAATTAGTACAACTCAAATAAATAACACGTAATTTTTTAGTTGTTATGTTAATTAAGTTCAGTTAAACTTTACTGAGAAATACTTACGAAAGTGGCGATGAAAGAGAGGGGTATAGCTGGCTTTCATAGTCGGGCGATGTTCTAATACTTTTTCTACCGCAAACGCCTGGCGAAGCTGAAAGTGGTGTTTTGTGGTACGAAAATTCGACCCTTTAGCGGCGGGCAACTCCAGGCGAAGGGAAAGCAGGGTCTTATGGTACCGACTAGGGAACGCCTGGCGAAGAATCGGGCATTGCCTGACTTTTGTTTTTTATAGTACGGCCCGAAGTGCTTCCATTCCTTCTCGCTTGCAGCTGCCACCACTGGCTTGCCTAGTACGGAAAAGGGAGCAGCTCGACAGAAGCCTCCCCTGCCAGGTCACAGCCTCTCCATCATCGAGACCTGCTGTGTCTCCTCGTGGCTCTACTGTTGAGAGAACTGGGGATGCTAAGAGTTGAGGTGGCTGTTCTCTCAGAGGCGAGAAGTCCTCGCAGGGACACGATCAGTGTATGTGACTAGACCTATCACTGGTCGGGCCGCTGAAACGGTCACCATCTCTAGACTCCAGCCCTCAGTAGTAGGGATTACTCCAGTCGATGTGCGTATAATGGTAATGAGACCGAAGCTAGCATCTGGCTTCATGTCTCTTATTGCTGTGTACGCTCCTACCGATACATGTAAACTCAACGTGAAAGAAATGTTCTACTCCAAACTATCATCAGTGGCAGACAGTTGTCTTCAGCAAAATATTTGTATTGTTCTGGGTGACTTCAAAGCGGTATCTGGCTGTGATCGAGATGAGATGTCTGTCGGTCCCCATGGTTCGGGAGCTGATACCGGTAGTGAGAGGAGCCTCCTTTTCCAGGTCTTTGCCAGGTCCCAGAAATTAAGGCTTTCTGGCTCCTGGTACCAGCTCTAATACCCACATCGCTGGACAGGGTACAGCGATGCGGGTTGTGGCTACCCTTCGGGTCCACTTCAAAACTCCCCAGCAGTCTAATGAGCACCCTAGGGTATTTCATTTGGACAGACTGAGGGAAGGGGAGTGTGACCATGGGTTTACTGAGGCAATCTCTGGACGTTTCACAGCACTCGACAATCAAACGGACCCTGTACTTCTGTGGGATACCTTCAACTGTGAAATGCTTGATGCAGCTCAAGAACCGATTAGTGAACGCCTGAGAACAAGACAGAATTTTATCTCACAGGAGACATTGGATGCCACAGATGCTTATCATATGGCTTTTCTGGCAGGGTATTGGGATTTGCACAGATCTCAGGTGCGCAGAACTTGGTCGCTGTTGAGAAGGGACAAGGAACAGTTTATTAGGAGTCTTGTAGAGTAGGTCGAAGGCCATTTCTTAGGAAATAACCTTCGTCCTGCATACCAAGCTCTAAGAAAGCTGAACTCCAAGCCGTCTTCACTGGTGACTGCAGTACGTTTAGTAAGTGGCCAGATTCTCTCAGATCTTGTCGTGGTGCGGGAGTGTTGTGTTGAGTATTTTGAGCAGTTGTACCAGGTTGATCCACCAACAATTAACTTCGATGCAGGGAGTGCCGAGATTCCGATGCCAGACCCACTCATCAGTGAGGATCAACCCTCCATTACTGAAGCTAGGGAGGCGATCTGAAGCTGAAGAGTGGTAAAGCAGCAGGTATCTGCGGCATACCAGATGAACTGTTAAAGGCTGGTGGTGAGCCTATAGTGTGGGGGTTACATGGTATCCTGGCTGCTATCTGGCGGTCTGGTACCATTCCTCCTGATCTGTTAAAAGTCCCTCTGGAAAGGGAAGGGGGACTGATGGGACTGCAGCAATCACCGAGGCATCACACTGCTCAGTATACCAGGCAAGGTTCTCGCTCACATCCTTCTGAGATGTATCAGAGACCACTTACTGAGGCATCAGAGGCTGGAGCAATCTGGATTCACTCCTAGTAAGTCCATAATAGCCTTGCGTTTCGAGTCATTGTAGAACGACATCGTGAGTTTGGGCATGGGCTACTTGCAGCCTACATCGACTTCAAGGTGTTCGATACGGTGCATCGGGAATCACACTGGGAGATCCTGAGACTGAGGGGAATTCCAGCAAGGATTAATGGACTAATAGCCTATATACTGATACAGAGAGTGCTGTAAAGTGTAGGGGAGGGGGGCTGTCGATCTTCTTTCCTGTTAGTTCAGGAGTGAGAGAAGGCTGTGTCCTTGCACCAACACTTTTAAACACTTGTATGGACTGGATGCTGGGCAGAGCTACTATTCAAAGTCATTGTGGAACAACTCTGGGCAATACCAGGGATACTGACCTTGACTTTGCTGATGATTTTGCTGTCCCATCTGAGTCTATAGAAACCTTAGTGGTGGATCTGGATGCATTTAGTAATGGAGTGAAGCCCTTGGGTGTAGAGGTCTCCTGGACCAAGACCAAGAGCTTTACATACCTTGTTAGTGTCGTTCATAATTCTGGGCTTTCAGACCAGGAAGTCAGCAGACGGCCTGGCCTGGCAGCAGGGGTCATGAACTCTCTCGACAAGAGGATTTGGAGATGCAGAAGGACCAAGCTATGTGCCTTCAAGGCCTGATAAACCAGTTTTGCTATATGGCAATGAAACCTGAACATTATCCTGGAATCTAATCTTGATGCCTTTTGTAATAGGTCCTTG
>NC_091551.1:31348032-31353032 GCF_042767895.1 Penaeus vannamei | reverse complement strand
CATAAATGACCTTCCACTTTCGACTCCTAATTCTTCTACTAGACTTTTTGCTGACGACAGCCTTTTGTTACGACCTATAAAGAGTACTAGGGTACTGTGCGGCTGTATGGGACCCCTACACTAAACACAACATTGAGAAACTCGAGCAGGTTAGTACTAGGGCAGCCAGGTTTATTACTCGCAATTACTCACATACTCCTGGTATTATATTTCACATCAAAGAAAAAAAAAAAAAAAAATCAGATTAACATGGACCTGCTCGAGTCACGAAGACAAGCACACTGACTTACAATCATGTACAAAATCACAAACAACCTTGTAGACATCAACAAACACGAATACTTACACGCAGCACACCCACGCAACACAAGGAACTCACACACCAGTAAATTTGTCACATACCACACTAACACTAACTCTTACAAGCACTCATTCTTTCCACGTACCATACGCGACTGGAACAGGCTCCCACAACACATAATAGGAGCTGAAACAATTAACACTTTCACAAACTAAATAAACACAACAATACAAACGCCTTCACAAACACCAACACTTCCGCTTGCACCTTGATCCTTCCCCCTTCCCCCAGCAACCAATCGCTACTAATATGCGTGTTATGCGCTCACTTAGCGCCCTACGCATAAAACATTAATTTGATTTGATTTGAAGCACAGGATTTATCTGGCGTCATGATTGTAATGAAGTTTGGACCCTTGATTAGGTTTCTAATTTGCGGCTCATCAAATATACCACCTTTCAGTTTCTCATCACTCATCCAGGAAATATTTTGCAAATGTACTTTAAACAATCACCATCCTTATTCAAAGCTTTATGAAAGTGCTTGCAAAATCTAAGTTAGATATGCAAAGGCGGAGAAAGAATTGTTGCGTGATACGCGAGATTCAGCAATAACGTTTTATCTCTTCCACGTCCACGGCAGTCACCCTCCACCCAGTATTGAGATTTAGCACGGCTGGCCAAGAGACATAGCAAGAGTACTTTGTGTACCGGTGTTGTTGCCCTAGAAGAATATTGACCATTTTTAAAAACAACAGAGACCCCAGACATGTTAATAGCATTTTAAATTTTGCAACACAAGTTTGATGGCATTATTGTGTTCTTTAACTGCTGTTGAATGACATAATGGAATAGACGTATTGCTATTTATGTTATGAAGTAACACACTTTTCAAGCTTTGCTTTGATCTGTCGATGAACAGTCGCCAATTGTCAGGATGTCATCTCTGAGGCCCAATATGGGCCTGAAACGTGACAAAAAAGAGGTCACCTTCCACGTGGAAGAAAAGTACAAATTCAGCATCTGCAACAACAACAACAACAACAAAAAACGTTTGTCCAAGTTCCAACCTTATCTTTTCTTTTAGACTTGAAGCTAAAAGTTTTGAAGATTCCCTGTAGAGGTTTAAATCTTCCAAATTGTTCAATTCTGCCAGAGGCGACTGAAAAATCAGGTCCTCGCTGTCGCTTTGACTTGGTTGTTTACACTTACATCGAGGTCTAACTTCGATGCTTTCGAAATCAGGTAACGAAGTGAAAACAGGGATTGCCATAGCCTCACTGTGCGGTACTGGCCGACGAGCAGAAGAAACATCAGTGATGAAGGGAATTTACACAAACATTGCAAATGATGAGAGAAGACCAATTTTTATTTTGATCACCTACTTTTACCCTGAAATATGGATAGTTTATCTATGGGAATGATGATTAAGCCCCCTTCTAAGCGCCAAATGAGTCAAATTACACTCCAAGAGGTTTGTGCACTCGTGGCGAGTTTTACAAAATTGCTGTTTTCTAATCAAAGTAAATTCCCCGTAATCGTAACAAAAATATCTGGAGAGTTTTTGCAGCTTTTTGAAGTCATGTCTCCAAGTAAAATGATGCCTTATAAACATAAACTCAGGTTTGTTGCATAGCTCTAAACAAAAACATAAATACTTAAACACCAATCATTACACCAAGAGAACGTTATGATGTGTCGGCCTATTAATTAGATAAGAGTCCAATTAGATTAAGATAATTATTAAATAGATAAGAGGCCAATTAGATTAAGATAATTAATTAGATAAGAGGCCAATTAGATTAAGATAATTATTAATTAGATAAGAGGCCAATTAGATTATGATAATCATTAATTAGATAAGAGGCCAATTAGATTAAGATGATTATTGATTAGATAAGAGGCCAATTAGATTAAGATAATTATTAATTAGATAAGAGGCCAATAAGAGTTCAATTAGATAAGAGGCCATTCATAAAGAATTATGACGTCAATGAAATGCTAGGTTATCATATCAAAAAACAAAAGCGACTCATGGTAAGCTCCAAAAGGGAAACCATATGAATGGAAATGAAATATCGATAAACTTCATTCCAAAGTGCAATAGTACTCTTAATCAAAATCCTGTGATAACATGCCGTATGTTATCTCCGAAACAGGAGCCGTCCAGTCAAAATGAATGTTTTTTCATGTTCACCGCTTCAGTAAGAAAAAACAAAATGCTTGTAGATCAGTGTTATATATCGCCGCATGTTGATGTATATATGCGGAGTGGCTGATATACAGATTATAAAGTAGCTCATTTGCATGTAGGCTATTGGTACGGCACAGCCGTTACATGGATTGAAGGTGGTAGAAAATTATGTGCTTTGTTATTTTAATGTTTAGATACGGTTATTCTGGATAAGTATAGGTTTGATCAAGTCAGGTAGGTTAGGTTAGGTTGATTAAGGTTTAGGAAGGTTAAGTTGGGTTACATCAGGCTAGGAAAGGTTAGATTAGGTTAGGGTAGGCTGGGGTTGGGTTAGGTTGGGTTAGATTAGGTTAGGATTGGTTAATTTAGGTTAGGCTAGGTTTGGTTTCACTGGGTTATTTTAGGTTTGATGAAATTAGGATAAGTTAGAATAAATAAGGTTAGGTTAGAGTATGTTATGATAGATTACATTATGTTAGGATAAATTAGCTTGTTCGAAATAAGATTATGTTAGCTTAGATTATGTTAGATTGCATTAGGTTTGAATACATTAGGTTGTTCTAAATTAGGTTAGATTAGCTTAGATTATGTTAGACTGCATTAGGTTAGGATAGGTTCAATTAGATTAGGTTAGTTTAGATTTGATTAGGCTAGGGGAGGTTAGGGAAGGATGTAATGTAGCGCCAACGCCATGACAGAGCAGAAATCACCATGATGTTTTTACAGTACGTTTATACGGCATATGGTTCGCCATTAATTTAAAAGGAGCATGTGAGAGACCGCGTTAGCTTTAGGAAGCGTTTCATATCAGCTCTTCTGAATTTGAGAAAATTCCTCTATACGAAATGGCTCCGCCGCCCCACTCACCTGACTCATTCTGCGGCGACTCCTCTGCAGCAGCCAGGCAGCCCACCAGAGCCACGACCACGAAACTCGCAGTGATCTTCTGCAATGAATCCGCGTTTGCGTTACAGATATTCTAGGGTCGTGAGATGCCTCATACAACTGCCAGTCTCACTTTGGGTCTCGAGTAAATGCTCGCTCACAAGGTCTATATAAGTAGACCTTGCTCGCACACAGGCTCACCGCGCCCGTCGTTCTACGAGATGTTTCTGGATGTTGCTGTGGTAGCACTGGGAACAACTGAGGTACTTTCCAGAAATCAAAGTATGGGCCTGGTTTATTTTATGGAATGAATAACAAGTACAGCATTTGGTCTATGCTGTTTAGTTTGCAGTTCCTTTGCAGTAGCTTAGAAAAACAACAGAAACAAGAATGCAGCGAATTATAAGTTTGTCAGTTAAATAATGATGTTTTTGCAAACTTTGACCAACACTAAATACACAATAAGATTACTTTCAGCAAGACACATGTGAAATAAGTTCAGATCCGTTTTAGATAATAATTCATTATGATGAAGAAGACCTTTGCATTTAGAAAATTGTCGCTGCCAACAGCAATCTCGATCTAGTGGCAACGGATTTCGGGCAACCACGCGACTGCGCCTCTCAAGTACAAAGCTGCGGGTCTGCCCCGAAATGATGCAACTGCATCGTTTACGAGGCGAGGATGTACCTCATCCATCGACTCGTAGGATGCATTCCGAAGTAGGCAACATTCTTACGTGCGACGGAATGTCGCACCTAAGAATGTTTGAAGACATACTAGCAGCAGTAGTTTTTTTCAATTTTGTCCACACTTTGTGTCTGCCTGAGTTTCTCCCCAGGGCCACCTATACGGAAGGTTTTGCCGTCATATATAAGGAATAAGTGCCTGAAGTGATCTTGACCATAGCAAGGTAAATGTTAATGCGATCCTGTGGCTGAGCATTATCGACCTTTACCACCCAATTTTTTCCAATATGAGTATTGAAGGTCATCAGAGTTACATGTTTACATAACATTTGGCTTGATAATCATTAGTCATAATATTTTCGCTTACTTGTTAAACTGATGATAACTTTCCTTAACATTGCAACAATGTTGAAATAAAGGGCTACAAAATAATTTATCTTAATAATCGTAAATTGTCTGCCTAAGATTCTATATATGCCACAATTATCTGCGTTCATCTTTGACTTTGATATTCATGTCAACCCTTTTTTGCTATCGAGCTGCTTGATGACTTGAAAGCACTGTGAATTGCGTGACGCGAAAAACACATAGTCCCTATGGCTTACCATTTCCCTCGCGAGGAAACTGCAATCTTTAGCAACTCGGTCAGAGTAACTCGTGTGTCTATATATACACTCACACATCCACTCTTCCATCATTGATGCTTATGGAAATTTACCCGGAAAAGGTCAAAGAAAAAAATAGCAAACTAAAAATAGCTCCACTTAAGCACGTCAAAGTATTTGTGATTCTTTGAGTATTGATGGCTATTCCAGCATAGAAATAAAGGAGAGAGAAAATAACATCGGTACTAAAAATCAGATGGAAAGATATAAAGCAATGAAATAAAATAGAGGAGAATCACAGAATGGAAACAATGCTAAAAATAGCAT
>NC_091551.1:31298032-31300532 GCF_042767895.1 Penaeus vannamei | reverse complement strand
ATCATTACTATTATCACTTTTATCATTGATATTATTGTTATCATAAATTATTATCATTATCATTATCTATCATTATCATCATCATTATAATTTTTGTCAATATTTAATATTATCATTATCATTATTATAATCATTATCATTATCATTGTTATTATCATCAATATGATTATCATTGTCATTATCGTTCTTAATTACTATCATTACTGTTATCCTTATTATTGTTATTATTATCATTATTATTATCTGTATTTTTGTTGTCATTATTATTATTGTTATTATCATTATCATTATTATTATTATTGTTATCATCATTATCATTACTATTATTATCATCATTATTATTACTATTATTACTATTATCATCATTATTATTATTATCATTATTAATATTATTATTACTAACATTGCTATATTATCATCATTACTATTATTATCATTGTTATTTTTTATTATTATTATTATTATTATTATTATTATTATTGTTATTATTATTATCATTATTATAATTATCATTATTATTTTCATTATTATTATCATTATTATTATTACTATTACTATAATCATTATTATTATTGCTATTGTCATTATTATTACAAATATCTTCATTATCCTTATTATCATTATCATTATTTTATTATTATCATTATTATTATCATGATTATTATTACCATTATCATTATCATTATTATTATTATTATTATTATTATTATTATTATTATTATTATTATTATTATTATTATTATTATTATTATTATTACATTATTATTATCATTATTATCATGATTATCCTTATTATTATCATTATTATCATTGTCATTATCATTATCAACATTTCCAGTATTATCATAATTATTATCATTATCATTATCATTACTGTTATTATTATTATTATTATTATTATTATTATTATTATTATTATCATTATAATGATAATAATAATAATAATTATTATTATTATCATCATCATTATTATTACTATTTTTATCATTATCATTATCAGTACTATTACATCATTATTTTCATTAAAAAGAATGATGGTGATATCCATAATGACGCTGATATAAAGCCAAGAAGATGAGCCAGCCTACCTTGACCCTCTTCACCTCTCGCGACGTCTGGTTCCTGATGACGATGCTGACGGGGACCTCGTCGTCCGGGCGGAACACGGGGGCGGGCAGGCCGGCCCGGATGCAGAGGGCGCCAGAGCACGTGAAAAAGGTCTTGGAGAGGCTGCTGCGGGGGGGAGCCATCTGGTACAGGGCCTTGGGGCACTCCACGAGGCGGCGCACCGCGAGGCGAGAGGTGCTCCTGGTAGGCGGGCGGGGAGGGACAGAGAGAAAGGTATAGGAATAACTAAACTTTTGAGTAAATTAGTGTAAAGAAAAACTATAATGAATGATAATTTGTAAATCAAAAGATTAATAAAGTGATAGAACGATAATACCAACAGAAATTCCTTCGTCTCACCTCTTGTGGATGTCGCTCTCGTTGGCGCCCACGTAGGCCATGAGCTCGTACTCAATGCCCATGAGCGCGCCCATGTCTTCCCAGCCCTGCTGCAGGGTGTAGGAGGGCGAGGCGAGCGTCGGGAAGTCGATACTGAAGGCGAAGGCGAAGTTGCCGAGCTTAGCCATGAGGTTCCTCTGCGGGCGGGCGGAGGGGCATGAGAGGTTGGGTTGGGCTTGCATCTTTGAATAGCTTTATGATATAACTGTTCACTCTTCCATGAAATCATTTCACCAAATACATAATTGCTCAAAGGAACCACGCCAACCGATTATAAAGTAAAAGAAAATCATTAATAAATGATTTACTGATAACCAGCCCATCGGATGACGTTACATCAACAAAAGTAAGCAAGCACACGCAGACAAAAGCACCAACACATACCAGGATAACTGCATCAAAGACGCGCCCCTCACCTGGATCTCCGTGGGCGTAATCTCGGACACGGGCGGGTACACCCGAGTGTTGCCGATGTACAGCGTCTTCAGAAAGCTGTAGCCCATCGACTCGTCGTCTTCGCGGCCGAATCGGAATTGCAACACGATCTGCACGTACACGTTGCGGCTCTGCACGTAATTCGGGTCGAGCGAGAGCACGCCCTCTAAGTGGGGAGTGGGATCGAGGTGAGAACGTGTTGGCGAGAAGGGTTTCGAAATGAGGGTAATTAAGTTGATTTTGGCAATAACGTTGATAATGACCATGATAATGATGTCAGAGTTCCCTAATATGTAAAAAAGTAACTGAAAGATGAGGACCGAAATGAATGCTGCTGGACGTCTTTCGCGCGAGTGCCTTTTGCCAACCCTAGTTACGAGTGCAGAAATGGTAGAAATGCTAATAGTAAGCACGGTAATTAGATTTATATCAAGAACAGCAATATTGATGATAATAATTATGCTGCTGCTGATGCTGATAATGATAACAGTAATGAAAAAAGAAAAAATATAGCAACATTAATGATGATATAGCAATCATAGCCATAGTAATGACAATG
>NC_091551.1:31290718-31293218 GCF_042767895.1 Penaeus vannamei | reverse complement strand
CAGCGTTTATTTATAGTAGTCAGATTGTTCTTGAGCGGGGTAACTGAGTCTCTTGGGGCCAGACTTCTGTTTTTTTTCGGATGGGAGACTTGATGTTCAATCAGCAGACTGATCGAACCAATAGATGATCTGTGTCACAGTCTGCACCTCTCATAACACGGGTGGAACATACATCCTTTAGGTCGTCCCGGTGCACCAACACATAGTCCAAAAGGTGCCATTGTTTAGACTGAGGGTGATACCAGGTGTTATACCAATTATCTGGTGTTTTGAAAAATGTGTTTGTGATGGCTAAATCGTGTTCTATGCATAGTTCCAAAAGCATGTTACTGTTTGAGTTGCATTTACCATGACCATGCTGACCCAGGACACAGCCCCATGTTTCACTAGCATTAAAATCTCCCAAAATCAGTAGTTTCTTAGTTCGTGGAACATTGAGTGCTTAGCCCAGGCTTACATAAAAGTTTTTTTGACATGATATTGTGTGTCATAGTCGGTGCTCAGACGCTCAATAGTGTAAGGTGACATTTACTGTTGAGCGGGAGTCGTTTCATCAGCCGGTTAGATATACCCTCTGGAAAGGACTCTAGCCGTAGCCCATTTCGAATTGGGAAGGCAACACCAGCTTGATGTGAGACCCCACCAGATGAACAGAAGGTGTAGTTCTGCTCTGTGAGATTACCATGACCAGTAAATTTGGTTTCTGAGAGTGCAGCCATATCAATGCCATAACGAGCCAATTCCCGATCGTCAAGAGCTGTCTTTCGTTCAGGGCAACCTGAATCAGTTCTATCCAGAAGTGTGCAAACATTCCAGCTACAAAAAAAAAAAAAAAAAAAAAGTTTCACAGAGGCAGATTTAGTTCCTTGCAAGTGAAACTTGCAGGGGAAAGCCTTTGGGAGCCCCGCAGGTGAATGAAGGGTCCCGAAGCCTGCCACCCTCTTTTATATGGAGCAGCATCGACGGGGGTGGCAGAGGTGGCGTCCACCCGGAGTGACTGCCCGAGGCTAAACCTCAGGCGGGAACTCAGGGTGGGGGCTTGAAACGTAAGGTTCTTTGCATCAAGAGGATCGTTTGCCTCTGCTGCCGAAGGAACTGGGGAAGCTGATAGTGGAGGTGGCTGCTCTCTCGGAGGTGAGAAGACCTGGCAGCAGCACGATTAGTGTAGGTGGCTACACCTACTACTGGTCAGGCCACAGCAATGGTCAACATCTCCAGGAAGTAACTATGGCCATCTCCAGCAGACTCCAGCCCTCAGTAGTAGAGGTTACTCCAGTCGATGAACGTATAATAGTAATGAGACTGGTTTTATGTCTCTTATTGCTGTGTACGCTCCTACCGATGTTTGTAAACTTGACGTGAAAGATATGTTCTATGCCAAACTAGCATCTGTGTCAGACAGGTGTCCCCAGCGTGATATTTGTATTGTTCTAGGTGACTTCAATGCAGTATCTGGCTGTGATCGAGCTGGCTATGAGATGTCTGTCGGTCTCCAAGGTACAGGAACTGATACCGGTAGTGAGAATAGCCTCCTTTTTCAGGACTTTGCTAGGTCCCACAAATTGAGGATTTCTGGCTCCTGGTACCAGCACCCAGACCCACATCGTTGGACTTGGTACAGCATTGCGGGTAATGCAGCCAAGGAGATCGACCACATACTCATTAGCACTTGTTGGAGGATCCTCCAGAACTGCATAGGAGTGTATAGGAGTGCCGAGTTCTGTGGTACTGACAATAGATTGGTTGTGGGTACCCTTCAGGTCCACTTCAAAACTCCCCAGCGGTCCAATGATCACCCCAGGGTGTTTCACTTGGACAGGCTGAGGGAGAGGGGGGTGCCTGGGGGTTTGCTGAAGCAGTCTCTGGTCGTTTTGCAGCGCTTGACAATCTGACAGACCCTGTACTTCTGTGGGACACCTTCAAGTGTGAAACGCTTGTTGCAGCTCATGACAAATGGTGAACACCCTAGAGCGACAGAGTTTCATCTCACAGGAGACTCTGGATGCCACAGATGCTTGTCATGCAGCACGTCTGGCAGGGGACTGGAACTTGGACTGTTCTCAGGTGCGCAGAACTCAGTCACTGTTAAGAAGGGACAAGGAACAGTTTATTAGGAGTCGCAGAGGTAGAAGGCCATTTCTTAGTAAATGACCTTCGTCCTGCATACCAAGCCCTGAGAAAGCTGAACTCCAAGCTCTCTTATCAGGTGACAGCAGTTCACTTAGTAAGTGGCCAGATTGTCTCAGATCCTGTTACAGTGCAGGAGCGTTGGGCTGAGTATTTTAAGCAGCTGTACCAGGTTGACCCACCAACAGTTAACTTTGATGCGGGTAGTGCCGTGATTCCGTTGCCGGACCCACCCATCAGTGAGGATCCACCCTCCCTAATTGAAGCTAGGGAGGCGATCTCCAAGCTGAAGAGTGGCAAAGCAGCGGGTATTTGCGGCATCCCAGCTGAACTGTTAAAGGCTGGTGTGGAACCTATGGTGCGTGGGTTGCAT
>NC_091551.1:31273218-31278218 GCF_042767895.1 Penaeus vannamei | reverse complement strand
AAATACAATGATGATAATGATGCTGATGATACTACAACTACTGCGAATACTAATGATCATAAGAATGACAAAATAACAATAATGATGATAATGATAATAATAGTAGTAGTAGTAATAATAATGATAATGACAATAATAGTAATAATAATAATGATGATAATAATAATAATAATGAAATAATAATAATAATGATAATACTAGTGAAAAATTATTATTATTATTATTATCATACTAATAATATTGATGGTTATGATGAAATAATAATGATGATAATCATAATAATTATAACAATAATTATAATGATAGTAGCTGTAGTAGTAATAATAACAACAATGGCAATAACATTAATAAGAACAATAACAGTAGTAATATTACTATTGCTGCTGCTATTGCTACTACTACTACTACTATTATTAAAAATAATGATAATGATCGTAATAAGAATAACAACAATGTCGTGACTCCCGCGCCTCGCCGTCCACAGAGGGCGTGCTGGTGTTCGACCCGAGCTGCGTGCAGGAGCGCAACGTCTACGTGCAGATCGCGCTCAGCTTCAGATTCGGCCGCGAGGATGACGAGTCGATGGGCTATAACTTCACCAAGACCATGTACCTTCACACCACCCAGCTGTATCCACCTGTAAAGGAATTTGTACCTTCGGAAATTCAGGTAGGAAACCTAGTGCTAATTTCTGAACCAGCATAATTATAATACATTCAACGACAATGTAAATATCTGTATATTAACGATAATGCTGTTTTAAATTAGCACTGTTTGTCGCGCCATCATACACTATCCTTCCTTCTCTCGCACAACAGAGGAATTTGATATCGAAACTGGGCAACTTCGCGTTCCCCTTCCTCTTGGATTTCCCTAAGCTGTCGTCTCCGTCGTATGTGATGCAACAGGGATGGGAGGATGAGGGGTCCCTCATGGGAGTGGAGTTTGAGGTCATGGGATACATAGGCGCAACAGAGCATGACATGCCCAAGAGGTGAGTGTTGGACTTACTTTACTGTGCATGGACGTTGGAGGAGCTTCGGTTTACATAGTATGACTGCCACGGGTTCCTTAGAAAAAGTATTGCGTGTCGTACTTAAGGAATTATATGTTAATTACCATCTAATTAGTAAGGCGAGTTATGACCGCAAGAATCCCACGAACTGACCTCCGTCTTCCACAGGAGCACTGCCCGCCTCCTGATCCGCCGTCTGCAGGAGTGTCCTAAGGCCCTGTACGAGGCGCCGGTGCCCCGAGGCAGCATAACAAAGAGCTTCCTTACGACGGCAGGCAATGTCTCCATCGAAGCCTCGTTGTCTAAGCCTGTTTATGAACCCGAGGAAGACATTCCCGTTAAAATTGCTATTAGGAACGACACTAACAGGGATATCAAGAGGTTGAAGGTACAGTTTTTCTATAATCTTATTGTTATCTGAGTTTGGTGTCTTACATATACGAGTATATATATATATATATATATATATATATATATATATATATATATATATATATAATATATATATATATATATATATATATATATATATATATATATACATATAAATGTGCTTTGGTACACAGAGCGTTAGGGTTGTGCGGTCATTGGAACTACGAGTCATTCTTCTTTTTTGCAAAGCAGTGTCTAATTCGCTGAACATGATAAATGTTTCCACCACTTACCCTCAGATGAAAGTCGTACAGCTCAGCGAAGTTCCGATGTTCAGTGACCGCCAGACTCGTGACAAGACCATTATCAAGTACGACGATCCGATCAACCTCGCCCCCGGGGCCTGCACCACCCGTGGCGTCACGCTCATGTGCTGCGTGCCTTCCAGGACGTGAGTTTCAGAGACGCGTCTTTGTTTGCAGTTTTAAAGATCTTCTGAAATATTTTCTTCACATTTTATATTTCTTTTCCCCATTCTTAAACCACACGTTGACATACGCTAGCAATTTACCGGCCATGAAAGATCCCTAGAATCAATTTTAGTGTCTACGGGCTGGAAATCCAGACTAAATCCCTAAATCCGTGAACCCCTCCTCTGCCTCCCACAGAGCAAGGGGCAAAGTGTTTCTCCAAGGGGGCCTGAGGGCGGACTGTGATGACGTCATCGCTCCCACCACCATCCTCAACCCCGAAGTCGACAAGAACGACGTGTTTGGGGTCTACGTGTCGTACGTGGTGCGAGTGAAGGCGTCCCTCGGCACCCTCAGAGGGGACTGCATCCTCGACATCCCCTTCGTCTTAGCGGTGCCGCAGGAGGTAGGACTTTTTCTGAGTTGTCTTAGCGAACCCATGAGTTAATGAAATATAATGGCGCTGCTGGGGCAGTATTCATATAAATTTGTTTTCTTGGAAATAGATTAATAACAAATCTTAAGGCTCATTTTCATCTATATGCGAATGAAATGACAATCGACAAGCCCTTTATATCAATCATAATTAAACGCAAAACTCGCCCCCTTATCTTGAAATACAGTGGCATGAAAAGGGTTAGAATCAAGCTTTTCTACTTAGAGTATACTTAATACAACCTGGCACGATTTTGGGCAAGTACACCAAGCAAGAATGTGGTTTTATCATAAAATACTCAAGGATGTTTTAGTGTGCTGTATGTATACCTTTGCTGAAACGGCATATGCACTAGTATTTTTATTTTTTTTCGCAGCACTGAATGTCTGGCTCTCCATACCGTGCTTCTTCCTGACACTCAAGTTGAACATCGTCATACAATTCATTCATAAGCTGAATCACCGAGAATCGAAATAGCGTCTTTTTGAAGCATTTTACATTTGCTTATCTTTTTGTATATACTACGCATAGAATCATTGTTTATTGAAAATTTCTGTCGCGTCACCATCTAAGGTCATTAACGGCGTATTCAAAATGTAGCGACTGCATGTGGCTTGGGGGCGAATCCCCCGGGTAAGGGAATTTTTTTGGTCCATGAGGCGATGTTTGTGGATGATGGACAAAGGTCATAAAGCACTATGATAAAGTATTGTGGTGAAAAGGGGAAAAAGAGATAACGATTAGGACAAAATATGTTAGAAGTTGTAGAGCGCTGTGAAAAGGGTGCAGAGGGAAGAGCAAACGGAGTACGAAGGCCATTCAAGACTGACGCAAAGAAAGCCTTTCACCCTTTCACCACGGCTCTCACACCGTAGGATGTGGACAGAAGGGGATGAAGAGAAAGAAAAGGAAAGGGGGAGAAAAAAGTCTGAGGTCCAAGATAGAGGTGCTCTTCTATGTTGGGCCTTAGTCTCCGTCTCCTAAGCCCCCCCCCCCCCCCCAACGACAACAACGAGCAAGGGTCTGGGGCGGGAGGTTCTTGGTATCACCAGAAACTGAATACTTTATTAGCGGGAAACCTTTTAGACATGATTGATGTCATTTGCACAGATTCTTACATACAAATAAACATAATACACGCATTCATATTTACATACACACACACACACACACACACACACACACACACACACACACACACACACACACATATATATATATATATATATATATATATATATATATATATATATATATATATATATATATATATATGCAGTTATACAAATATGTGTAAATATTTTTTTCTATATTTCTTATAAGGTGCAATCTCATCTGAATACGATTAGAAACTAGTGAACTTTTCATTTACATTTTTTCTCATACTGAAGCATTTCCTTACATCATACCTTGTGCTATAGTGGGTAGCTTAGGACTTTTTGCATGTGTGATGTTAAAAAATAAAAGTGAATATAATAAAAGAATCTTTTCTTCCTTATTAAATGATGAAATTGCTCTGATGAATTTTCTTCTTTTAATTTACAGTTCCGGAATTATATTTCTTGCTGATTTTTTTTTTTTTTTTTTTTTTTTGTCTGTGATTGGTAGAATGTTAATTACCAATAAGTGAATAAATATCTACTTTAGGAAAAAAACGTAGAAAAATGCTTTTCAAATGCGTTTACCTGAAATTCTTTGTTTACCGGAATGACAACACCTACGGAGGCGACACTTCCTTGTTCTATCAACCCAACAAAGATCAATTGTAGCTGTATATTTCTTGAAGAGAGAGAGAGAGAGAGAGAGAGAGAGAGAGAGAGAGAGAGAGAGAGAGAGAGAGAGAGAGAGAGAGAGAGAGAGAGAGAGAGAGAGAGAGAGAGAGTTGCCAACTCCCTGAAACGAAAATACGGGACCGGGTCCAGGTGTACAAGTTGTACGGGACAACTTCCAGCCATTCAATTTCATTCTCCCATTCTGCTTTGTACTTTTGGAAGCGTTTCTTCTTTTTTGGCGCCGGCGAATCTGCATAATTACGATAGATTAATCAATCAGGTAGCACTACCAGGTCAAAGACCAATCTTATAATTTACACAGTCACAGTCGAAATTCAGTTTTAAGCTGGAGGGATGAAACCCTCAAAATTGCCGATATTTTTCTAAGGAATTGCCAAACCCTGGGGGTGCACTCAGGGTGACCTTGGGTCTATCCACCCTACACCTTCCATCATTTCCGACCGTGTATATACTATACTAATTATTTTTGTTTATATGTATTTTTTTTTCAAATTGAATATCTTTTCATAAGAAAAGGGGTTTAGTTTTACTAAACACTAGACTTATTTACGAGAATTACCTCGTCGTTTTGTTGAAATACTTTTATTTCCCAATTTTCCAAGCTTTCTTGCAAGAATACTACTTCAGAATTGAACTTTCATTATATGATACGAAACAATGTGCGTCCCGTATCAGTTCACGGAGGGACCCGTCATTTAGTTTCCAATACGGAACGATTCCTTATTTTAAGGGACGGTTGGCAACCCTAGTGCATTTGTGAGTGTATGTATGTATGTGTATGTTTATGAACTGTATGTGTATGAACTGCAATTCGTCCGTCAATGTGTGGAGAAAGACCTAGATTACTCTTCAATTTGTTCAGACATGAATTTAGTTAATATAGACATAATGGTGCCCTGTTCGTCATATTTCAT
>NC_091551.1:31228218-31235718 GCF_042767895.1 Penaeus vannamei | reverse complement strand
ACACACATAGCCAGTTACATAAGGCAAACGAGGGTCGCAAACAGGTAAGTTATCTATCTCACAACTCTTGATTTTAGCCATCTACTTTCGTGGCATATTCGTACCTATACATTATGAAATCCTTATTTACAAACCAGTTGTAAAAAGGGGATGTGTAAACATAGGCCCATGTATTTGTTGAGCTTTTATCATTTTTCGTGGACTCATATAGCACTAAATATTTCCTAGCGTTACTTAAATCTCCATCTGATGAAATAGGCTTTTTCAGACAAGATTTGTTCAAGATAACTCGACTTATTCTTTTCGTGATATATGGTAATTTTATAAGAATGGTAATGAAAATTTAAGCTCAGGTCAAATGCTTCAATATTATGGGATACAAATGAAACAATACGTACAAAGAATTTATTACATACCGCGTTTTTAGCGGGAGAGATAATGCAGGTAGGCAGAGCCCACGGAGAAAACTCACACTTAACATCTGAGGTATATTTGTCGAATCCATAAAAGTGGAATTTACCTTAGTCTGGGCTTGGCTACGGAAAGGTAGGGATGTTCCATAATCACGTGCTTTCTTTCGTATAAATACAACTCAACATAAGTTGCAGAATATAGAACACAGAACAATATAAAAGTAATTTTGAAAATAAAGAAAAAAGTATTTGGGAAGCGGTATCTACAAACTTAAGGAAGGGTATTACCTTTCCTAACAGTGGCAATCATGGGAGAGGTTCCTATATGAAAACATATAACTCATTTCGAAGAAAAAGAAAGTAAAAACATCGTCGCCTTTAGTGTTTCCGTCGCGCCCTTTGAGGATCTCTTGGTGTATCTATTGCCTTGTCATCGTGTCTTTTCCCTGCGTAATTACGCGGTAATCTGTTATGATCCTGTGAGGTTTTCAACCTCCTCCCCCCCCCCCCACAGACCTTACCCATCACCTATCCTCCCCCCCCCCCTTTTCCTCTATCCTCATATCCCTCTCCTCTTATTCGCACCCTCTCCTTGTCCCCTCGCTTTTTATACTCCCCTCTACTTCTGTGCTAGTTTCTCCCTCTTTTACTCTTTTCCTCTGCTTGTTCTACTTCTTATCTTCATCTCTAACCTCACACTTCCTTTGGGTTCCTCATTCACATAACCTTACAGGTACACCCAATTTTGGTGGCAGCGAGTGGGACCTACCAGGAGTGTATTTATGAGCTTTCTCTGCTCGTTGACTAATATGAAGATTTTTAACGTCCAGTGTTTAGCTTTTTCCTGTTAGGTTAGCTGTTTTAGTAGTTTTAGAAGAGCCACATTTCTTGTGTTTTATTGTTTCCTTTCAGATTTTGTAGTATTTTAGTATCTTTGAGCGAGGCTTTTCTCTTTCAGCATTTTAATTTTTGTCTGTTTTTACTAATGCCCGTTCACCAGTTAGTTTTATTTTATGGCTCTTGCTAGGTATAGGGACACTTTTATTTTGCTGTGTTTTAATCTTGTTTTTACCCCTGCTAATTTTACTTTTTCCCCTTTGTTCGCACTTGGTTCGTTTTTTTGTATTTTACCCAGTTTACGGGCAGTTTTTAAGTTTTAATGCGCCAGTGTTTGGCTCAGTTGATCACGCATCACTGTTCACTTTGTGTTAGCCAGTATCTCTGGCTACTTTTTGTGTTGTTTTTTTGAGCTACACAGCTCTAGTGTGTGTGGGACTTCGTTCCCTTTTGTCACCAGGCTTTGTGCTATGCCTGGACGTGGGCGATCTTTACGCGTCACGAGGTCATCGAGCCAGCCAAGCTCGCGCACTTCATCGCCTGACAGCCGTACAGCCCTTCCAGTCATAGTGGTTCAGGGTTCCAACACCGAAGTGCAGGACGCAGTTCGAGCCGTGGAAGGGGAGGTTACGATGATGGAGGAGATGCTGCAGAGGATAACGGACCTTGTCGCCCAGAACAGGGAAGAACTGCTGCGCAGAATGGAGGAGATAGCCCGGACGAGCGAGGACAGACTGCAGTGACTTGAAGACCAACTTCAGGAAAGGACTGCTCCTGCCGAAGCGGTGGTATCCCGCAGTAATGGGAGCCAGGTTCCCTCAGCAGTACAGCCTGAGGAACCGCCAGCAGACGCGCCACTCCCATGCACTCGAGAAGCTACCTCACCACGCACGGCCAGGCCTTCCAGCCCCATCCACCATGTAGCTACTAGGGAAGACCTCCAGGAATGGCAGCGGCAGTTAGAAGAGAGGGAAAGGCGTCTTCAACGACAAGAGCGGGCTCTCCAGAACCAGCAACTACCGGGATACCGAAGGGAGGAAGAAGCACAGCCTGGGTCTTCTTACATGCGTGAGGCTAGACAGACTTTTCCCGAGCCAGCCCCAAGATTGTCAACTCCCGTACGCCCAAGGTACCGCGATGAGCCAGCAGAGGGTCACCTTCGACACCAGCTGCCTTCACTGATTTCCAGAGATGTCATCCCTTACCTTGTGTCCCGAGACTCGATCCCTCACTTTAAGGGAGAAACCTCTGCTTGTGAGCCGCTGAAGAGGAACCAGGAGGTAGAGAGCTACATCAGGGCCATCGAAAACCTGGTGCGGCCCACAAGTAATGACGCATACATCCGTGCTGCGAGAGCGAGCTGTCGAGGCAGAGCGGAGACCATCATCAACTCCGAGAGCTTCGATGGGATTCAGGACTGGGACACCTTCAAATGGCAGCTGAGGCGTAAGTTTAGGGGCACGTACACCGCCTCTGACTTTTTCAAAGTTCTGTACGATCACGCCATGACTGAGAGGCAGGCTCCAATGGACTTCTTCCTTGAGGTGGAGGCGTCTGTCTTTCAAGGATACCGGGACCACCGAGGAGCTGTAGGAGAGCCTTCTGAGCTGATCAGGCGGGTCTTCCTTGCTGGCTTACCATCCACCTTACGCGATCTCCTTGTCCTCAAGGATGATTGCTCGCCTATCCAGCTTGCCGAGACCGCCCAGAAGCTTTGGAACTCCAGGTATGGCATCAGGCACAGCAGTTCCAACACTCGCCACCAGTCTCCGAACACCATCCAAGAGGACGACTACCAGCTTCGACGTCGCACTCCAGACCGGCCACCTCGTACTCGAGACCGTTATGACCTGTTTCCTGTTGCCACTTCACCGCCACCTGTTCAGTCGCCTCTTTCCTCACCACCAACATCACGGCGTAATGTTTGGTGCAAATACCATCGCAGTTCCACCCACAGCACCCGGGAATGCAGAGCTGCTGCCCGTCAGTCTTCACCACCAGCCTACTCTTGTTTCCGTTGTGGAAGGAGCGGTCACATGTCTCGGGAGTGCCCCTTTCCAAGAGGCCAGGAAGGAAGGGTTCCCAACTTCACTGGCGACTTTACAAGAGGGAACCCGCACACGCTCCATCACAGTCCAGACAGAGCCGGTCCAAACAACAGCAGCAGTGACTACCCCAGCAGTCGGCGGACGTCCAGTCGTGGCACTCAGTGTTGATGGGAAGACTCTTCTCTGCTTCATCGACACTGGGTCTCAGGTGACTTTAGTTAAGCCAAGTGCTTTAGAAGTCCTCGATCCGGCGAAGAAGCTCCGACATCATGCTTCTAGCAAGATCCTCCAAGGTGTCTCAGGGGAGCCTTTCCACCCAGCTGCAGAGGTGACACTCAGCTTTACCATCAGTCCAGATCTTGTTCTACTTCACCACACCATAGTGGCTGATCTGTCCTTCCATGGCGATGTCCTTCTTGGGACTGACTTCTTGCGACGCCAGGACTTCACTTTGCAGTCGGAAGCCCAATCACCTCATGGACTGCTCATCCTGGGAGGTTGTGAGCTGTCGCTCCTATACACCGATGCCCACTCCCTACAGATTAGCCTGGTTGACTCGAGCCTGACTGATTCTCCTCCTGAACTCCATGCACCTGCTCCACAAGAAGCCGCTGTCCATCTTGCCAGACCGACTACCATTCCACCACACTCTGGTCGCTTTCTGGAAAGCTGCATTTCTCGGCTGGGTCAAGCAGACGGAGATGTCGTTTTGAACCCGGCCGTGACTGATGACCTGACTCTTCCACACCTTGTTACGACCGCCACTCGACGACGATGCTCCATATGGGCCCTGAACCATACTCCACGGCCCCTTGTACTGAAACAGGGTACCAGACTCGGGACTGTCACACCTCTGGGAGAGGTCTACAGTGTTCCCCACTCCACGAGCCATCATGTTCAACCCCAGTCAACCTTACAGGAGACAGCTGCCAGGGATCACGCACCTCCTGTCAGGACTGGCCCTGAAGAACTCGACACCACCGAGAAGAGGAACCACACAGCCCCTGGGTCTACTGGTGTTGCTGCTGCCGGGCGAGACAGGTGTCCCGTCAGTCCAGGATCCACTGTAGCCCAAGGCCTGGGATATACCTCTACTGCCACGACAGACCACAGGTTTACAGTTCAAGGCGAAGAGGAGAATCCATTCACGATTGCTTCTGCCGCCACAGAGCCGAAGCATTTCACTGAATCCTTGTCACTGGATGGAGCTATTGAACCAGAGCTGGAATGGGATGACTTTTCAGCCAACTTACCTGACATTCCAGAGGAAGACTGGGATATAGAGGGCGCCTTACTACCACCCTCTGTTGCGGTTGCCACATGTGATGCTGTTGCAGAGCCAGACAATCCAGATACAACAAGTGATGCACCTGACTTTAGTCATATACTGGAGGAGCAGCAACAAGAACTTAACCAGCTGTTGGAGCAGTTCCAGGAACTTTTTGACGGTGGAGAAGAGACTGTTGGCCACATACCTGGGATCCGCCATCAGATTGACACTGGGGATGCTAAGCCAGTTTGTGTCCGTCAATGGAGGTTGCCGCAGTCTACTAAGGAGACCATCAGACAGCAATGTGACTCCATGTTACAATCAGGTGTCATTGAGCCTTCATGTAGCCCTTGGTTGAGTCCAGTAGTCTTAGTTAAGAAGAAGGATGGCAGTCTCCGTTTTTGTGTCGACTATCGGGGCCTGAATGCAGTTACCAAGAAAGACACCTACCCACTCCCGAGGATTGATGCTCTCATCGATGAACTGGGTCCCACTGACACATTCACCACACTGGATGCCCGTGCAGCCTATTGGGCTGTTGAGGTGGAACCCTCCGATAGGCCCAAGACTGCCTTCTCTGATGGCTACCGGCTGTTCCACTTCTGCCGCCTTCCCTTCGGTCTCTCAACCGCACCAACCACCTTTCAACGCACTATGAACGTCCTCCTTTCTCCTGTTCTAGGTAAGCACACCCTGTGCTACCTAGATGACATTGTTATCTATAGCCGTGGGTTCCGCCAGCATCTACAAGACCTGGAAGAAACGTTACAGCTTCTTTTAGCCGCTGGTCTAAAGCTGAACATGGCAAAATGCCACTTTGCTGCTACCACGATAGACTTCTTGGGATTCACTATCAGCCCAGAAGGAGTTCTTCCCAACCAGGATAAGGTGGTTGCTATCGCTAAAACTCCAGCACCACGTAATGTTCGCGAGGTACGCCGCTTCCTAGGGTGTACTGGGTTCTTCAGGAAGCACATCCCTGGTTATGCAACCATTTCTTCACCTCTGCACTTGCTGCTTAAGAAGAATCAGAAATGGTTTTGGGGAGCTGATCAACAGAAGGCATTTCAGGAGCTAAAGGACCGCCTTACCACTGCACCAGTTCTTCGCCAGCCAGATTTTAACCGGGAGTTTGAGCTACACACAGATGCTTCTTCCATCGCTATTGGTTCCTGCTTGATGCAAAGGTCGGACGACAGCACGCCACATGCCATCGCCTATTTCAGCCGCAAGTTACGAGGTGCTGAGTCTAGATACCCTGCCATTGACTTGGAAGCCCTCAGTGTGGTTGAAGGAGTCAGGATCTTCGACTCTTACCTCTATGGACAGCACTTCACCATTTATACCGACCACAGGCCTTTGGTACATGTCTTTTCTCGGAAAACCAAATCTCCACGAATGACACCATGCTCATGATCTCTCGTTCTACCACTTCAACATTCGATACAAAGAGGGGCCCACCAACTATGTTCCAGACCTGCTTTCAAGACATGTTGCTATACTGGAGGATGCACCCAGCTACCAAGTTGCCGGACTTGCCATCACAGAGCTGTCTCCTGAGGTCCTTGCGCAGAAGCAGATGGATGATCCTCATCTTGCTGATCTTCGCCATTATCTACTTGATGGTACAGTTCCAAAGAAAAAGTGGCCACTTCCTTTGGATGAATTCGAGGTCAAGGAAGGTGTTTTGTACAGGCTGAGACATCTTCCGGACCGAATTTGTTACCAGCTTGTTGTACCTGTATCACTGAAGAACTCTGCACTGAAGGCATCCCATTTACCACCTCTTGCTTCTCACCCTGGTGTTCAGCGGACCTATGACAATGCTAGGTCAATGTTCTACTGGACCAACATGCTGAAGGACTGTAGGGAGTATGTGGACAACTGTTCTGTGTGTCAGCAGTCAAGAGGTAGCCCCCAAAGAGTGCCTATGGGAGAGACTCCCTTGGCCCAGTATCCTCTAGAGCGAGTTTCCATGGACCTGATGGACTTTGGACCCACTATCCCAGTTCGGTATGCTCTATCCATCATTGACCAACATTCACGATGGCTGCAGATTGTGCCCCTGAGGAAGTCGACTACCATCAACATCCATCGTGCTTTTGTCGACCATTGGGTTACCTTGTTCGGCCCACCAAGAGTCATCCAAACGGATAATGGGGTACAGTTTACCAGTGGTCTCTTCAAGGAGCTCATCTTGATGATGCATGCTAGTCACCACTACACCATCCGCTATCATCCCCAAGCCAATGGGATGATAGAACGCACCAATCGTGTTGTGAAATCAGCTCTGACTGCTTTGGTGGAGGATAGACCAAGGATCTGGCACCAATTCATTCCTGAAATTAGACTGCAGATTAACTCTGCTATCCACAGGACGACTCACGAGCAGCCCTTGTACCTCTTGACTGGCCGGCATGCCAACTTTCCGGTTGGCCTGACAAATGAAGCAGTATTTGCAGAAAACCTCAACCTGCAGGAACGACTCCAGGCATCTAGACAAGCAGCTGTCACCGCTTCTAACCAGTCCAGGCAGACCTATGGTAACTATTACAACAGAGGCACGAGAGAACGATTCCAGCCAGAGATGGGCTCACTCGTCTGGTATTATGAGCATAGGCATCGCACTGGATCTCTACCACCTTTAACTGGAAAGTGGCGTGGACCTGCCAGAGTTGTTGCCCAACTTGGACCTCTGGCTTTTGAAGTGAGAGATGTTCATACAGATGTACGACTGAGGGCGCATCTCAACCACCTCAAGCCTTTCAAGACGTCTGAAGAGCTGTGTTACGCCTCAGAGGACGAGGATGACGATGACCCAGGACCAGATGACCCGGATGTTCCTGACTTGGATGCAGAGGATTCAGTCGGCCCTTCCCAGGTCCCTGACGTCGAGGACGTTGATGCTGATGGACCGACAGATGTTCGAGCC
>NC_091551.1:31201268-31208768 GCF_042767895.1 Penaeus vannamei | reverse complement strand
GCAGTGGAATATCTGTAGCTATAAAAGCAAGAACTCCTTTCTCCAGTCAATTGTGCGAGCAAGGAGCATTGACGTCGTCATGCTCCAGGAGACACTAACTATGAGATCCGTGTGCTTCTCAGGATATCATGCCTTCACCACTCCAAACCTGGATGGTGCTACAGGCCTGATGACACTGGCAAAAGAAGCTATCGCGTGCTCCCTAATAGCCAACCCGCCACACTGTGGAGATGGTGTTGAATCTCTTGCTGTTGAGATTCAGCTACCTGGGGGCCCTATAAAAATATATAATATTTATAGCAAATCACTGTGTGAGAGCTTAGATCTAAACCAGGTCTGTGCTACTGCAGCACAAGACCGAGTGATCATAGGGGGAGACTTCAATGCACACATGGCCATGCTGAATCCCCGCAAAAGGCCGAACGCGGCAGGCATTCACAAAGCAGAAGTGCTTGAGACATTCCCTGAGATCGCTCTTCTCAACACCAAAGAACCAACGCATGTGAAGGGAGGGGTCCTAGACCTCACCTATGCCAATGCAACAATGGTGGAGAGAATTCGGTTGTGAGTCGATGATACGGTTACTAGTGATCACTACAGCATAGTCACCACTCTAATGGATGCAGGTCCAGCCCAAAGACCACATCACATTCCTAAATGGAAAACAGACAAGGCCAACTCGTTTGCCTTCCAGGAAGGCTTGGCTCGATGTCTGAAAGACAATGAACCCAATAACAATAATGAAAACGTGGATGTGCTAGAGGCAAGGCTAATCCAGGCCATAAACCAGGCAGCCTCACAAACCATCCCCAAAACTCGCCCATGGTCCAGAACTCACAAAGACGCCTGGTACTATAATGACGAGATCAAAGAGGTCAACCACAGAGTTAATATGTATAGAAAAAACTTCCGACGGCAAAGATCTCCCGACAACCTGGCCCTGTTGAGGGAAGCTGTCGTGGATGCCAAGGAAACTGCCAACAGAGTAAGGCAGGGAAAATGGCTGGAATGGTGCCAAACTTTTGGGCACCAGACCAGCCTTACAGAGTTGTGGAAACGGGTCAGGCAAGCGACAAGCCGCCAAGCCCTGAAATGCACTCATCATGACCCACAATCAGAGGCTAACAGATTGGTGCTTGAGTTCTCTGCCAGAACCAGCACCAACAATCTGCCTCCAATGATGAGAGAAAAACAACAAAACTTAAATCCAGAAAGACTTGCTCTCATAAGAGACAAGGCACTCGAAGCTGATGAAACGGATGCCTTGTTCTCTCTTAGGGAACTAAGAAAATCATACAAATCCAGTTCTGGGTCAGCACCGGGATCTGATGGGATCTCTCACCCCTTCATTTCGCATCTAGGCCTTGCAGGAGAACTTGCATTCTTGCAGGTTATCAACAAATCCTGGCAAACAGCCACGGTGCCCCAGAGCTGGAAACAAGCCACAATAGTTCCCATCCCAAAACCAAAGGAGCCTGGCAAGTACCGTCCCATCTCTCTTCTCAGCTGCCTGGATAAAACAGCTGAGATGGTACTCAACAGGCTCCGATGGAAAAAGGGTCCCCCCCATGAACACCTGCACGGGTTCACAAGGGGTAAGAGCACTGCTCATAGCATTTCCACACTCTTAAGCACAATCTGCACCTCGCCCGCCATGGTTGTCTTCCTTGACCTGGAGAAGGCTTTTGAACTGGCAAGTCCACTTGCCATTCAAGAGACCCTAATCCACAAAGGAGTCAAAGGCAGACTCTTGGCCTGGATAGCTGACTATTTTAAAAATAAATCAGCAAATGTCAGATTTCAAGGCCACCTCTCACAGCACATGCCACTTGAAAATGGAACTCCTCAGGGAGGGGTTCTTACTCCAGCCCTGTTTAATACCCTCATGTCCAACATACTCGACATACACCTGCCAGAGGGATGCAAGATCATCTCTTATGCAGATGACCTGGAAATCATAGCCTCTGGCAATCACTGCCTTACTAGAGCTCAGCGTTGTCTGAACCTGGTGTCCGAAGAGTGTTGTAGGACGGGTCTAAAAATATCAGCAGCAAAATCCAAAGCAATGGCACTGAGAACCAATGTCAGAAACAAAAAACTCACTATACAGGGTATGGATCAGGAATGGGCGAAGGACTATCTATACCTTGGTGTATGGATAGGACACACACTCACTTTCAAAAAGGAGATCCAATACCTGCTTGACAGAACCAAGGAAAGACTGTCAGTCATGAAAGTCATGACAGGGAGAGACATAGGAGCAGAACACAGAGTACTAAGATCATTCTATGTACATGCTGTCCGTCCTATTATTGACTATGCATCTGTCGCCCTCATTGCTTCCAGCACAACATTAAAAGAAAAACTGGAAACAATACAAAACGAAGCAGCCAGGATAATTCTAGGTGCATCTAAGTGGACAAAGGTCATCAACCTCCTCATGGAAGCTGATTTACCGTCCATGGACACTAGAATTGATCTAATGGCAGCACAGTTCCTTTCCAAGGTCCTGCAGGCACCCACAAACTCCTATCTAAGGCAAAGAGTTCTCAGACGCCTACAACAAGATTACCAGTTGTTTGCGGACAATTCCTGGCTCACACATACAGCCAGAGTTTTGATACGCTTTCAGCTAAAAGATTCATTGCTTGCCAAGGGCATGGACTCCCCTCACCCTGATTACAAAGAACCCCCGCCGTGGGCAAACGGAATGATCGAATTCTCAATTCTAAATCTCACAATGAGAAAAGATCAATATTCCATGCCTAGCCTAAAGGCACAAGCACAAAGGGTCATTGGACAAATAACTCCGTCGGGTAGTATAACTTACTACACGGACGGATCCGTGGATCCAATAAACCATACAGCAGGCGCCGGCCTCAAGGTAGAAGAATCATCATAAACTGGGTCCCAAGCCACATAGGCATACAAGGGAACGAGTTTGCTGATAAGCTAGCCGAAAAAGGCAGAGGTATGCCCCCATCCTCCATGATCGTTAAGCCCAGCCGAAGGGGACTGAGCCAAGGTACCAAAGCTGCAGCGTGTGCGGTCCTCCGGGGAGCACATAGCAAAAACATCACAAAATCGCTCGCTGCCAAGTGGTACTCAGATGCTTCAGGCTATGAGCCACTGGCCCTTCCTCCAAATACAAAAAGAGGTACCGAAGTCATACTATTCAGACTAAGACTAGGTTACCAATGCGCTTGGCAAATTATTGACAATGAGACTGGGAGGTTATGTAAACACTGCGGCGAGCCTAACTCCACCCTGTTACATTACTTGCAGAATTGTGTACACACAATTTCTGAGGCAGGGACCACCCACCACAGCCGCCGGGCTGGTAAAAAGGGTGTGCAACATGCTTTCTCCGTGGCAGCTGGATCGCTTGCTTGCAATCCAGCCACCGCGATAAGCATGCAGTTCAAAGAAAACATCTGAGCTAACTAGAAATAGTTAACACAGGCCGGGCCACTCCAGAGAAAAGGCCCGGGCGAAGCATGACTTCGCAAATCTCACTGAACTGAATTGAACTTCCCTCCTCAGACCCGAAGATGGAATCGTGGACGATTCCGAAACTGTTGTCTCACTTTCCTCAATAAATCTAGTTTCTGCATTGTGGGTTTTTCTACCAATAATGATAATGATAATAATAATAATAACAATAATGATAATAATAATAAAGATAATGATAATAATACTAATGACAATCCTAATAATAAGAATTATAATGATAATGATAACAATCCTAACGAATATGGTTAATGATAACGTTAATAGTAATGATATTATGAATGACAATGAAATAATGATAGTGATGATAGTAATAATAATGGCAATAGTAACACTAATAAATACAGTAATATCGATGATAATAACAATAATAAATATCAATAACAATAATACTTATCATAATAAAAACAAAAACCGAAAACAACCGATAACTAATAGTAATAACAATAACTTTTATTGTTATTACTATTATTGATATCATTGTTGTTACTATTATTGATATCATTGTTATTACTATTTCTATCATTATTATTATTATTATGAGGATCATAATGATGATACTCGGGATAGCAATAATGATGATGATAATAATAATAATAATAATGATATTGATAATGACAATAATAATAATGATATTGATAATGACAATAATAATAATGATAATAATAATGCAATAATGTAGGTAATAACAATGATGATAAAGATAATAATAATGGTCATAAAGATAATGATATTACTACTACTACTACTACAACTAATAAAAATAACAATAATAATAATGATACTGATAACACTAATAATGATGATGATAATAATAATAATAAATAAATAATAATAACAATATGATAATAGTGATAATGGTCATATTGATAATAAAGAAAAATAATGATAACTAATGATAATAATCATAATAACGATAAGAATAGTAACAATACTAATAACAATGATAAAAATAATAGTGACAATGATAATAAAGATGTTTATGATTATATTACCAGTAATAAAAACATTTACAATAAGAATTATGATAATGATTATGATAACAATAATAATACCAATATCAACAACGATAATAATAACGATAATATAATCAAAATGATGATATTGATATTTATAATAATAAGAAAAATTAAAATTTTAATTAATATGAGTAATGATAACAATTAATAATAACAAAAATGATAACAATAATGATAAGAACACGATAATAATAATATTAATGATAGTAATGATGATGATAAGGATAATAATGATAACACTAATATTCGTAATAACAATAATGATAGTAATAATGCAAATATCATTACCATCATTTTCAGTAGTATCGATGATAATGATATTAATAATGATGGTAAAAATATAATGATATGAATAACAAAATCATAATGAATAATAATGATAATAATTATAATGATTATAATAATAATATTAATGATCATCTTGATGATAATAATGATGATGATGATGATGATGAAGATGAAGATGAAGATGAAGATGAAGATGAAGACGATGATGATGGTAATGATGATGAGGATAAGGATGAGGATGATGATGATGATAGTAATGGTGATGGTGATGGTGATGATGTTGATTATTACGAAAATACCAATAGTAATAATGGTACGATGATAATGATATTGCAATCATAACTGTAGCTATTGTTATTTTTACTACTATTATTATCATTATTTCCATTATCATTATAACTATAACGATAATAATAACAATAATAATGATAATGATAATAATAATAATAATAATAATTATAATAATAATAATAATAATATCAAAAATAATAATAATAATGATAATAATAGCAATACTGATAATAATAGTTATAATAATGATAATGATAATAATAATAATAGTAATGATAAAATTGATAAATATAATAACAATAAAATAATGATTATAATAATAATCATTAATTTAGTAATAATAACAATAATATTTATAATAATAGCAATATGACTACTGCTACTACTACTAATAATAACAATAACAATAATGATAATAATGGTGATGATGATGATGATAAAAATGATAACAGTAATAATAATTATAATAATGGTAATAATCATAGTAATGCTAATCATAAGAAGAGAACGCTACCACTTAGTATTACTAGCACCAAAGACAATCATCATCATTATCATTGTTATATTTATTTTCATTATTATTATCATTATGACAGTAACAACAATAATGATTTTTTCATTATCATTGTTAGTATTATTGCCATTATGATTATAATTATTTATATTATCATTTTGTCATTTTTACCATTACTATTATCACCATTATTATCATTATTATTTTGATTATCATTATTTTCGTCATTTTTACTATTACTATTAACACTATTATTATCATTATCATTATCATCATTATTATTATCAGTTATTATCGTTATTATTATTTCTATTAATTAAAAATTGAAAGTAGTGCTACTATTAATAACCATAAACCATGAAATTATAAGATTAGTTATATCATAAACATAGTTATCTTTAAAATAACACCGAGAATATTGCAAATATTAATAAAAGCATAATGATTATATCTAGCAATGGCGGAACAATTATATCGGTATTTGCAAGATATTTTGGTTGCACTCATGATGATAATAACAAAGGTCATTGATACGATTATGGTAATAATTATGATATTAATATTCCCTGTACTATACCTTCATGGGGTACGGCTTGGTCGCCAAACACGAATGTATAGACCACGTTTTTCTGTTCTTCGTCCCCAAAAGCCTAAACATCTCCTCATCAGGTTCCACCAGCAGTCCTTTCCATCCCTTTTCCCTCTCTAAGTACAAAGTATTGGAAAGGTATTCGCCATCTAGAGCTCCAGCTTCTACGAAGAAGCCATTTGATTTGTGGTCGAAAAGCGTTTTAATAATGCGATCTAACTCTGGCCAGCCATATTCACTAAACCTGTAGGCGTTGTATAGCCTCTCGGCCGGGTTCAGACGGTCCACCTTCAGGTTGTACGGCCCGGTGGAGGGCGGACGCAGATACCTGCAAAGGATTTGTATGGTACTGTCATTTTTCAGCCAGGACTATCATGTGAATTATAGGAACTGAAAACTAACATTTCATTTTTTCTGCCATTAGCTGAAATATTACCGTCGTTTTATATACTAATAATTATCAACAGCGGTATTATTTCTTCAGTGGGACAAGATAATGACTTGTTCATTGGCTAACCGTGATCTAACGTAGGCAATTAAGTCCGGGTCATCTGGGTCTAGTGGACCAGGAAGCATCGTCAACAGCCTGGAGTTGTTCTGAATCTGTGGCGGAAATGGAATACGATGATCAAATATCTGTCTATCTAACATTCTGCGGGTACAAACAGTTCAAATTCCGATTATATTCACACACACACACATACGCAAACACACACACATACGCAAACACACACACACAAACACACACACTGTGCTGTGCAGTGCCGTGGTAGCGCTGACCTGCGTTCGATCCCCATGCACCGCCAGTGAATGGTAAACCCGGCCGTTCTTCGCATACAGGAAGTAGTTTAAAAGCACAATAAACAGACAAGCCACAATTTGATATATGTCACTAGAGCCTGTCACAGCAAACCCTAAATCATTATTATTAATATTATAATTATTACACACATACATTTTTATGTGTGTGTATTTATGTACATCTCTCTCTCTCTCTGTCTCTCTCTCTCTCTCTGTCTCTCTCTCGCTCTCTCTCTCTCTCTCTCTCTCTCTCTCTCTCTCTCTCTCTCTCTCTCTCTATATATATATATATATATATATATATATATATATATATATATATATATATATTAATACACACACACACACACACACACACACACACACACACACACACACACACAAACACACACACACACACACACACACGCACGCACACACGCACACACACACACATACACACACACACACACACACACACACACACACACACACACACACACACAAAC
>NC_091551.1:31137489-31142489 GCF_042767895.1 Penaeus vannamei | reverse complement strand
TGATAATTTTAGAAATAACAACAACAGTAATAATTATAATAACAATAATAGCGATATTATGATTAATTTCAACTATTATTATATTTGATTATTATCATTATCGTTAGTATTATTGTTATTATCATGAAAATCCTTAGAGTATTGTTGATGATTGCTATTATTGCATTAATTACGCAAATTATCATTATAATTATCATTTTATTATAATTATCCTAATTAATGTCATTATAATCCTAATTAATGTCATAATTATTATTATTATCGTCATTATTAACGGGATTATCATGAAAATCATTATAATTAGCCGAATTATTGCACAAATAATCATAATCACCCCATCAACTCGAAAGGCTTTTTTTTCGACCATATTCTCCAACCGCTATATATCGCTTGATTTCGCCGTTTTTTCGATTTTGGGGATTTTTATACCTTTTAGCCTTTTTTTCATTATGGATGGGCTTTATGATTATTATTATCATTATTATCCTTAATAGCATTAACATCATTACTATCATCATTATAGTAATTATCGCCATAATTACCCTTAATATAATCATTATAAGAGCTATTATTTTAATTATTAATGCCATTTTCCTCATTATAACTATTTCTATAATGATAATAACAATAATGATAATTTTAGAAATAATAACAACAGTAATAATTATAATAACAATAATAGCGATATTATGATTATTTCTACTATTATTATTATTTTTAATTATTATCATTATCGTTAGTATTATTGTTATTATCATGAAAATCATTAGAGTATTGTTGATGATTGCTATTATTGCTTTAATTACGCAAATTATCATTATAATTATCATTTTTTATAATTATCCTAATTAATGTCATAATTATCCAAATTAATGTCATAATTATCATTATTATCGTCAGGTGGTGGCAGTTGTGGTAATGGTGCTGGTGGTGGAGGTGGTGGTGGCAGTTGTGGTTATAGTGCTGGTGGTGGAGGTGGTGGTGATGGTGATGGTGGTGGCAGTGGTTGTGGTGGTGGTGGTGCAGGTGGTGGTGGCGGTGGTGATGATGCTTGTGGTGGTGTTGGTGCTAGTGATTGATGTAATGGTGATGGTGGTGGTGGTGGTGGAGGTGGTGATGGTGGTTGTGATTTGGTGGAGGTGGTGTTGGTGATGATGGTAGTAATAATGCTGGTGGTGGTGGTGCTGGTGGTGGCAGTGTTGGTAATGGTGCTGGTGGTGGCAGTGTTGGTACTGGTGCTGGTGGTGGCAGTGTTGGTAATGGTGCTGGTGGTGACAGTGTTGGTAATGGTGCTGGTGGTGGCAGTGTTGGTAATGGTGCTGGTGGTGAAGGTGGTGGTGGTAGTGGTGGTAATGGTGCTGGTGGTGGTGGTGGCATTGGTGGTAATGGTGCTGGTGGTGGAGGTGATGGTACTGGTGGTGGAGGTGGTGGAAGTGGTTGTGATGGTGGTGCAGGTGGTGGTGATGGAGGTGGCGGTGATGGTGGTGGTGGTAATGGTGGTGGTGGTGTTGGTGATGGTGCTGGGGGTTGTAATGTTGCTTGCGGTGAAGGTGGTGGTGATAGTGCTGGTGGTTGAGGTAGTGGTGACGGTGCTGGTGGTAGAGGTGGTGGTGGTGGTAATGGTGCTGGTGGTGGCAGAGGTGATAATGGTGCTGGTGGTGGAGGTGCTGGTGATGATGTTGGTGGTGACTGTGGTAGAGGTGGTTGTGGTGGTGGAGATACCGGTGCAGGTGGTGGTGGAGCTACCGGTGCAGGTGGTGGTGGTGATAGCGCTGGTGGTGGAGGTGGTGGTGATGGTGATGGTGATGATAGAGGTGGTTGTGGTGGTGGAGATGCCGGTGCTGGTGGTGAAGTTGGTGGTGATGGTGCTGTGGTGGACGTGGTGGTGATTGTGCTGGTGGTGGAGGTGGTGGTGACGATGCTGGTGTTGGCAGTATTTTAATGGTGGTGCAGGTGGTGATGGCGGTGGAGGTGGTGGTGCTGGTTGTGGTGGTGATGGTGCGTGTGGTGGAGGTGGTCGTGGTGGTGCTGTTGTTGGAGATGGTGATGGTGGTGGTGGTGATGGTGGTGGAGGTGGTGGCGCTGGTGGTGGCAGTGGTGGTGCTGGTAATGGTGGTGGAGGTGGTGGTAATGGTGCTGGTGGTGGAGCTGGTGGTAATGGTGCTGGTGGTGGAGGTGGTGGTGGTAGTGGTAGAGGTGGAGGTGGTTGTGATGGTGTTGGAGGTGGTGGTGCTGGTTGTGGTGGCGGTAATGGTGCTGGAGGTGGAGGTGGTGGTGCTGGTGATGGCAATGGTGCTGGTGGTGGAGGTAGTGGTGCTGGTGCTGGTGGTGGAAGTGGTTGTGGTGGAGGTGGTGGTGCTGGTGCTGGTCGTGGCAGTGGTGATAATGGTGGTGGTGGTGGTTGAAGTGGTTGTGGTGGAGGTGGTGGTGGTGGTCGTGGCAGTGGTGATAATGGTGGTGGTGGTGGTTGAAGTGGTTCTGATGGTGGTGGTGGTGGTGGTGAAGGTGGTGGTGGTGGAAGTGGTGGTGGAGATGCCGGTGCTGGTGATGAAGGTGGTGGTGGAGGTGGTGGTGGTAGTGCTGGTGGTGGTGGTGGTGACGGTGCTGGTGGTGGTGATGTTGCTGGTTGTGGAAGTGGTGGTGATGGTGGTAATGGTGATGGTGGTGGCAGTGGTAGAAATGGTGGTGGTGGTGGTGCAGGTGGTGGTGGCGGTGGTGATGATGCTGGTGGTGGTGGTGGTGCTGGTGATTGATGTAATGGTGATAATGGTGGTGGTGGAGGTGGTGATGGTGGTGGTGATTTTGGTGGAGGTGGTGTTGGTGATGGTGGTAGTGGTGCTGGTGGTGAAGGTGGTGGTGCTGGTGGTGGCAGTGGTGGTAATGGTGCTGGTCGTGGAGGTGGTGGTGGTGGTGGTGGCATTGGTGGTAATGGTGCTGGTGGTGGCAGTGGTGGTAATGGTGCTGGTGGTGGAGGTGGTGGTGATGGTGGTGGTGGAAGTGGTTGTGATGGTGGAGGTGGTGGTGATGGTTGTGGAAGTGGTGGTGCAGATGGTGATGGCGGTGGTGGTGGTGATGGTGCTCGTGGTGGAGGGGGTGGTGCTAGTGGTGAAGGTGGTGGTGATAGTGATGTTGGTCCTGGTGGAGGCAGTGGTGGTAATGGTGCTGGAGGTGGTAATGGTGCTGGTGGTGGCAGTGGTGGTAATGGTGCTGTTTGTGGCAGTGGTGGTAATGGTGCTGGTGGTGGAGGTGGTGGTGATGGTGCTGGTGGTGGAAGTGGTTGTGGTGTAGGTGGTGGTGGCGGTGTGGCGGTGCGTGTGGCGGAGGTAGTCGTGGTTGTGCTGGTGTTGGAGGTGGTGATGGTGGTGGTGCGGGTGGTGGAGGGGTGGTGATGGTGCGGGTGGTGGAGGCGGTGGTGCTGGTGGTGGTGATAGTGCTGGTGGTGGAGGTGGTGGTGACGGTGCTGGTGGTGGTGCTGGTGGTAGAGGTGGTAATGGACCTGGTGGTGGTGGTGGCAGTGGTGGTAATTGGGCTGGTGGTGGAGGTGGTGGTGATGGTACTGGTGGTGGCAGTGGTGGTAATGATGCTGATGGTGGATGTGTTGATGATGGTGCTGGTGGTGGAGGTGGTGCTGGTGGTGGAAGTGGTTGTGGTGGTGGTACAGGTCATGATGGCGGTGATGGTGGTGCTGGTGCTGGTGGTGGAGGTGGTGCTGGTGGTGGCAATGGTGGTAATGCTGGTGGTGGTGGTGATGGTGGTTGCAGTGGTGGTAATGGAGCGTGTGGTGAAGGTGGTCGTGGTTGTGCTGGTGTTGGAGGTGGTGATGGTGCGGGTGGTGGAGGTGGTCGTGATGGTGTTAGTGGTGGAGGCGGTGGTGCTGGTGGTGGTGACGGTGCTAGCGGTGGTGCTAGTGGTAGAGGTGGTAATGGACCTGGTGGTGGTGGCGGTGGTGCTGGTGGTAGTGGTGGTAATGGGGCTGGTGGTGGAGATGGTGGTGATGGTACTGGTGGTGGCAGTGGTGGTAATGATGCTTATGGTGGATGTGTTGATGATGGTGCTGGTGGTGGAGGTGGTGCTGGTGGTGGAAGTGGTTGTGGTGGTGGAAGTGGTTGTGGTGGTGGTGCAGGTCGTGGTGGCGGTGCTGGTGCTGGTAGAGATGGTGATACAGGTGGTAATGGTGCTGGTGGTGGCAATGGTGGTAATGGTGCTGGTGGTGTAAGTGGTTGTGGTGCAGGTGATGGTGGCAGTGGTGGTGGTGATGGTGCGTGTGGTGAAGGTGGTCGTGATGGTGCTGGTGTTGGAGGTGGTGATGGTGCTGGTAATGGTGCTGCTGGTGGTGATGCGGGTGTTGGAGATGGTGCTGGTGGTGGAGGCGGTGGTGCTGGTGGTGGTGACGGTGCTGGCGGTAGAGGTGGTGGTGGCAATGGTGCTGGTGGTGGCAGTGGTGGTAATGGACCTGGTGGTGGAGGTGGTGGTAATGGGGCTGGTGGTGGAGGTGGTGATGATGGTGCTGGTGGTTGAGGTGGTGGTGGAAGTGGTTGTGGTGGTGGTGCAAGTCGTGGTGGCGGTGCTGGTGGTGGAGGTGGTGTTGATGGTGCTGGTGGTGGAGGTGGTGTTGATGGTGCTGGTGGTGGAGGTGGTGTTGATGGTGCTGGTGGTGGAGGTGGTGTTGATGGTGCTGGTGGTGGAGGTGGTGTTGATGGTGCTGGTGGTGGTGATGCTGGTGGTAATGGTGCTGGTGGTGGAGGTGGAGATGCTGGTGTTGTAGGTGGAGATGCTGGTGTTGGAGGTGGTGGTAATAGTTCTGGTGGTGGTGGTGGTGAAAGTGTAGTGAACGACCGCGTAACTACCGAACCGCCACTCCTAACCGCCCCAGGATTGTTTGGGCAGTAGCGCCTTCTCGACGGGCGAGGCGTTTGCCCTGCGTCGGCAGCACTGACCGCCCGGCGCTCGTGGGCAGATCAAGTCCTGCACATCAGCCCACCATGTCTTCACGGGGATAT
>NC_091551.1:31121667-31126989 GCF_042767895.1 Penaeus vannamei | reverse complement strand
TATATATATATATATATATATATATATATATATATATATATATTTATATATATATCTTTCTATCTATCTATCTATCCATCTATCTATCTATCTATCTATCTATCTATCTATCTATCTATCTATCTATCTATCTATCTATCTATCTATCTATCTATCTATATATATGTATATATGTATATATACATATATATATATATTTATATATATATATTTATATATATACATATTTATACATACATATATATATATATATATATATATATATATATATATATATATATATATATACATATTTATATATATATATATATATATATATATATATATATATGTATATATATGTATATATATACAAATCTTCATTATTCTAATTAATGCATAATTATCCTAATTAATGTCATAATTATCTCAATGAATGTCATAATTATCCTAATTAATGTCATAATTATCATTATTATCGTCATTTTTAATTGGATTCTCATGAAAATCATCATAATTCGACGAATTATTGCAGAAATCATTATAATCCCATAAACTCGAATTTTTTTTTCGACCATATTCTCAAAAGGCTATATATCGCTAGATTTCGCCGTTTTTTGACTTTTGGCCTTTTTTAAATTATGGATGGGCTCTATGCATTATCATTATAGTAATTATCCACATAATTACCATTAATATAGTCATTATAAGAGTTATTATCTTAATTATTAATGTAATTTTCCTCATTATAACTATTTTTATAATGGTAATAACAATAATAGTTTTAGAAATAATAGCAACAACAGTAATAATAATAATAACAATAATAGTGATATGATTATTTCTACTACTATTATTATTTTTGATTATTATCATTATCGTTAGTATTATTGTTATTATCATGAAAATCATTAGAGGATTGTTGATGATTGTTAATATTGCATTAATTACGCAATTTATCATTATAATTATCATTTTATTATAATTATCCTAAGTAATGTCATAATTATCCTAATTAATGTCGTTATTATCTTTATTATCGTCATTATTAATGGGATTATCATGAAAATCATCATAATTAGCCGAATTATTGCAGAAATCATCATAATCATCCAATAAACTCGATGAAAATCATAATTGCTAGATTTCGCCGTTTTTTCGATTTTGGGGATTTTTATACTTTTAGCCTTTTTTCTTTATGGATGGGCTTTATGATTATTATCATTATCATTAATAGCATTAACATCATCATTATCATCATTATAGTAATTATCGCCATAGTTACCCTTAATATAATCATTATAAGAGCTATTATCTTAATCATTAATGTCATATTCCTCATTATAACTATTTCTATAATGACAATAACAATAATGGTAATTTTAGAAATAATAAGAACAACAGCAATAATTATAACAAGAATAATAGTGATATTATGATTATTTCTACTCTTATTATTTTCTTTTATTATTATCATTATTTGTTATTATCATGAAAATCATTAGAGGATTATTGATGATTGCTATCATTGCATTAATTACGCAAATTATCATTATATTTATAATTTTGTTATAATTATCCTAATTAATGACATAATTATCCTAATTAATGTCACAGTTATCATTATTATCGTAATTATTAATGGGATTATCCTGAAAATCATCATAATTAGCCGAATTATTGCAGAAATCATCATAATCATCCCAGAAACTGGGAAAGGGTAGCTTTTCGACCATATTCTCAAAAGGCTATATATCGCTAGATTTTGCCGTTTTTTTCGATTTTTGGGATTTTTATAATTTTAGCCTTTTTTCATTTTGGATGTGCTTTAGGATTATTATCATTATTATTATCATTATTAGCATTAGCATCATCATTATCATCATTATAGTAATTATCGCCATAATTACCCTTAATATAATTGTAAGAGCTATTATCTTAATTATTAATGTCATTTTCCTCATTATGATTATTTCTGTAATGATAACAATAATGATAATTTTAAAAATAATAACAACAACATATCATTATAATAATGATAGCGATATTATGATTATTTCTACTATTATTATTATTTTTAATTATTATCCTTATCGTTAGTATTATTGTCATTATCAAGAAAATCATTAGAGGATTGTTGATGATCACTATTATTGCATTAATTACGCAAATTATCATTATAATTATCATTTTATTATAATTATCCTAATTAATGTCATGATTATCATTATTATCGTCATTATTAATGGGATTATCATGAAAATCATTATAATTAGACGAATTATTGCACAAATCATCATAATCATCCCATAAACTCGAAAAGGGATTTTTTCGACCTCATTCTCAAAAGGCTATATATGTCGCTAGATTTCGCCATTGTTTCGACTTTGGGGATTCTTATACTTTTAGCCTTTTTTTGATTGTGGATGGGCTTTATAATTATCATCATCATTATTATCATTAATAGCATTAACATCATCATTATCATCATTATAGTAATTATTGCCATAAATACCCTTAATATAATCATTAAAAGAGCTATTATCTTAATTATTAATATCATTTTCCTCATCATAACTATTTCTATAATGATAATAACAATAATGATAATTTTAGAAATAATAACAACAGTAATAATTATAATAACAATAATAGCGATATTATTATTTTTATTATTATTTTTTATTATTATTATCTCTAGTATTATTGTTATTATCATGAAAATCATTAGAGTATATTTTATGATTGCTATTATTGCATTAATTACGCAAATTATCAATATAATTATAGTTTTATTATAATTATCCAAATTAATGTCATAATTATCCAAATTAATGTCACAATTATCCTAATTAATGTCATAATTATCTTTATTATCGTCATTATTAATGGGATTATCATGAAAATCATCTTAATTAGCAGAATTATTGCACAGATCATCATAATCATCCAATAAACTTTTAGCCTTTTTTTCTTTATGGATGGGCTTTATGATTATTATCATTATTATCAATAATAGCATTTACATCGTCATTATGATCCTTATAGTAATTATCGCCATAATTACCCTTAATATAATCATTATAGGAGCTATTATCTTAATTATTAATGTCATTGTCCTTATTATAACTATTTCTATAATGATAATAACAATAATGATAATTTTAGAAATAATAACAACAGTAATAATTTCAATAACAATAATAGCGATATTATGATTGTTTCTACTATTATTATTATTTTTAATTATTATCATTATCTTTAGTATTATTGTTGTTATCATGAAAATCAATAGAGTATTGTTGATCTATTATTGCATTAATTAAGCAAATTATCATTATAATTATAATTTCATTATAATTATCCAAATTAATGTCATAATTATCCAAATTAACGTCATGATTATCCTAATTAATGTCATACTTATCTTTATTATCGTCATTATTAATGGAATTATCATGAAAATCATCATAATTAGCCGAATTATTGCAGAAATTACCATAATCATCCAATAAACTTTTAGCCTTTTTTTCTTTATGGATGGGCTTTATGATTATTATCCTCATTAACATCATTATGATCCTTATAGTAATTATCGCCATAATTACCCTTAATATAATCATTATAAGAGCTATTATCTTAATTATTAATGTCATTTTCCTTATTATAACTATATCTATAATGATAATAACAATAATGATAATTTTAGAAATAATAACAACAGTAATAATTATAATAACAATAATAGCGATATTATGATTATTTCTACTATTATTATTCTTTCCATTATTATCATTATCGTTAGTATTATTATTATCATGAAAGTCATTAGAGTATTGTTGATGATTGCTATTGTTGCATTAATTACGCAAATTATTATTATATAATCATTTTATTATAATTATCCTCATTTATGTCATAATTATTATTATTTTTATTATTAATGGGATTATCATGAAAATCATAATTAGCCGAATTATTGAAGAAATCATCATAATCAACCCATAAACTCGAAAAGGTTTTTTTTTCGACCATGTTCTCAAAAGGCTATATATCGCTAGATTTCGCCGTTTTTTCGACACTGTGGATTGTTATACTTTTAGCCTTTTATCATTATGGATGGGCTTTATGATTATTATCATCATTATTATCATTAATAGCATTAACATCATTATCATCATTATAGTAATTATCGCCATAATTACCCGTAATATAATCATTATAAGAGCTATTTTCTTAATTATTAATGTTATTTTCCTCATTATAACTATTTCTATAATGATAATAACAATAATGATAATTTCAGAAATAAAAACTAATAATTATTATAACAATAATAGATATTATGATTATTTCTACTATTATTATTTCTAATTACTATCATTATCGTTAGTATTATTGTTATTATCATGAAAATCATGAGTATTGTTGATGACTGCTATTATTGCATTTTTACGCAAATTATCATTATAATTATCATTTTATTATAATTATCCTAATTAATGCCATAATAATCCTAATTAATGTCATAATTATCATTATTGTCGTCATTTTTAATGGGATTATCATGAAAATCATCATAATTAGCCGAATTATTGCACAGATCATCATAATCATACCATAAACTCGAAAAAGGTTTTTTTCGACCATATTTTCAAAAGGCTAGATTTCGCCGTTTTTTCGATTTTGGGGATTTTTATACTTTTAGCCTTTTTTCATTTATGATTATTATCTTCATCATTATCATCATTAATAGCATTAACATCATCATTATCATTATAGTAATTATCGCCAAAATTACCCTTAATATAATCATTATAAGAGGTATTATCTTAATTAGCAATGCCATTTTCCTCATTATAACTATTTCTATAATGATAATAACAATAATGATAATTTTAGAAATAACAACAACAGTAATAATTATAATAACAATTATAGCTATATTATGATTATTTTTACTATTATTTTTTTAAATTATTATCATTATCGTTAGTATTATTATTATCATGAAGATCATTAGAGGATTGTTGATGATTGCTATTATTGCATTACTTACGCAAATTATCATTATAATTATAATTTTATAATTATCCTAATTAATGTCATAATTATCCTTATTATCGTCATTATTAATGGGATTATCATGAAAATCATCATAATTAGCCAAATTATTGCAGAAATCATCATAATCACCCCATAAACTCGAAAAGGTGTTTTTTTCAACCATATTCTCAAAAGGCTATATATCGCTAGATTTCGCCCTTTTTCTTACTTTGGGGATTTTTATGATTTTAGCCTTTTGTCATTATTGATAGGCTTTATGATTATTATCATCATTAT
>NC_091551.1:31114167-31116667 GCF_042767895.1 Penaeus vannamei | reverse complement strand
AGACAAAAATCACATTCAAAGACTTTCAAGAAAAATAAAAACGTTGGGTACAGTTTTGAAAATTCTTTTACTGGTCGTGTGTATCTGTTCTTCTGGGGATGTGATTTACACACGTCTTTTTCTCCTTTCCTCTTTTTCTCTTCTTCCTGTTCTTCTTGGAAAAATATGTATTTGGGTTGGGATTCTTTATGTGACAGTCGCAGATCGTATTTTCTCCTAGTTGGTTAAGAGGGAGAGAAAATATGGCGAAGATCGTTAAGCAACGTAGCTTTTCAAATAGCTTCGATCGTTTCGAGAGACTCCGGTGCATCCTTCTGCTGGTACTCTCGCTTTCATCCCGCTCTCGAAACGTTCACTTTTGGAAACGTTCCCCCACAGAATTGCGCTTTTATTCGCATCGTCGGGGACATCATCATTACTATCGTCAGCGCCATCATCCTCGCCGTCTCCTCTGCGCCGGGTGAGTGGACATGCACAGACCATAATGCAGGTGTGCATGATACACATCCCGCGGCCATTTTCTGGGCAGGGCATCGACGCCAGCCTACCTCCCTCCCCCCCTCCCCTCCCCTCCTGCCCTGCCCTACCAATGACCTTGTCTGCTGATTCAATTAATATCAATTTCTGGCAGAGGGAATGCCAGGCCTCGACGGGGCATAAATCATAGGGTTTGATTTATCGTCGGGAAGGTGAGTGAGTGACGCTAAGGAAAGGGAGGGAGCGTGGAGGGAAGGAGGGAGGGCAGGAGGGACGCTGCGCTCCCGGGCGTCGAGGGAGGGCAGGGAGGAGAGCGAAGGAAGGTGAGGAGGTGGGAAGGAGAGGAAGTCGTTATCGGCCGTCGATAAGGACGAAGGAAGAAGGGAAGGAAGCGAGGGAGGAGGGGGAAAGAGCCTTTGGGGCGAGAAGGGAATGTCGGGGGCAAAGTGGGGGCTAAGGGAATACTAGGGACTGAGAGGGAATGCCAGGGACAGAGAAGAAATGTCAAGGGCAGAGGAGGAATGTCGAGGACGAGGCAGGAAAGCCAAGGGTGAGAATGGAATGCAGGAGACAAGGCGGGGAAAGTCAGGGACAAGGAGGGAATGGCAGAGGCATTTTAAAAATAGTTATAATGATGAAAATGACTAATAATAAGCATAATAATAATTATAACTCCAATAATGATAATGATAAAAATGATAATCATGACGATAATGACTATGATGATAATCATAAGAACAATGACAATAATGATGATAATGATGATGATAATAAACATGGAGTACATTTATAATGAAATAAAGGCTAAAACTAATAGAATCCGAAAAGTCGAAAAAACGGCAAAATCTATTGTATTACAGCCTTTTGAGAGAGAGGTCGAAAAAAAACCTTTTTTCGCTTTTAAATGATAATTATAATGATTTTAACATTAATTCAGGTAATTATGATGATTTAATGATAATTCCTTCATTATTAACAATAATGATAATTATGATAATGACAATAATAATAATAATAATAATAAAATGATAATTATTATGATAATTTTCATAATTACTGCAGGCTTTTGAGAGAAAGGTCGAAGAACCCCATTTTTCGCTTTTAAATGATAATTATGATGATTATAACATTAATTCAGGTATTTATGATGATTTAATGATAATTACTTCATTATTAACAATAATGATAATTATGATGATAATGACAATAATAATAATGATAATAATGAAATGATAATTATAATGATAATAATAAAATGATAATTTTAATAATTACTGCAATAATAGCAATAATTAACTCTATTCTAATCATTTTCATACTAATAATGACAATTGAAATAATAAAAATATTATTGTTATTATAATGAGTATAATTGTCATTATTATTTCTAAGATTATCATTATTGATATTATCATTATAAAAATAGTTTTAATGACGAAAATGACAGTAATAATTTGCATAATAATTATTATAACTGCAATAATGATAATGATAATAATGATAATCATGACGATAATGACTATAATGATGATAATCATAAGAATAATGACAATAATTATGATAATAATGATAATGAAAATAGCGTCCATTTATAATGAAAAAAGGCTAAAACAAAAAATCCCAAAACTCGAAAAAATAGCAAAATCTAGCGTATTACAGCATTTTCAGAGAAAGGTCGAAAAAACCCTTTTTCGCTTCTAAATGATAATTATGATGATTTTAACATTAATTCAGGTAATTATGATGATTTCATGATAATTCCTTTATTATTAACAATAATGATAATTATGATAATTATGACAATAATGATAATGATAATTATAATAAATGATAATTATAATGATAGTTTTTATAATTACTGCAATAATTAAATCTATTCTAATTATTTTCATACTAATAATGAATATAGAAATAATAATAATATTATTATTATAATGAGTATTATTGTCATTATTATTTCTAAAATTATTATTATTGTTATTATCATTATAAAAATAGTTATAATGATGAAAATGACAGTAAT
>NC_091551.1:31068914-31081414 GCF_042767895.1 Penaeus vannamei | reverse complement strand
TGGTGAGGTTAAGTTAGGTTAGGTTAGGTTAGGTTAGGCTTATTTCAAGACAATAGAGCTTAGATTTCATTTACTTACATGAGTGTTCAATCAAGTTAGATTAGTATAGCTTAGGATAGATTAGGTTGGATTTGGTGAGGTTAGGTTAGGTTAGGTTAGGTTAGCAATATAAATATCATCATCAGTGTCATTATAATTATTATGATTGTCATTATTATTTCTAAAATTATCATTATTGCTATTATCATTATATAGATAGTTATAATGATAAAAATAGCAATAATGATTAGCATAATAATTATTATAACTGCAATAATGATGATAATAATAATGATAATCATGATGATAATGACTATAATGATAATAATCATGAAAATAATGACAGTAATGAAAATAATGATGATAATTATTATTCATTCCATTTATAATGAAATAAAGGCCAGACGTATTAAAATCCCTGAAGTCGAAAAAACGGCAAAATCTAGCGGATTAAGCCTTTTGAGAGAAACGTCGAAGAAAACCTTTTTCGCTCTTTAATGGTAATTATGAGGATTTTAACATTAATTCAGGGAATTATGAGGATTTTCATGATAATTCCTTTATTATTGACAATAATGAGGATAATTATGATGATAAGGACAATGGTAATGACAATAATAATGATAAAATCATAATTATAATGTTAGTTTGATAGTTACTGCAATAATAGCAATAATTAACTCTATTCCAATACTTTTGATACTAATAATGGCAATAGAAATAATAACATCATTTTCAATGTCATTATAATTATCATTATTGTCATTATTATTTCTAAAATTATCATTATTGCTATTATCATTATATAAAAATAGTTGAAATGATAAAAATAGCAATAATAATTAGCATAACAATTATTATAACTGCAATAATGATGATAATGATGATAATCATGATGATAATGATGATAATAATCATGAAAATAATGAAAGTATTGATAATAATGATGATAATTATTATTCAGTCCATTTATAAGGAAATAAAGGCCAGAAGTAATAAAATCCCATAAGTCGAAAAAACGGCAAATTCTTGAGAGAAACGTCGAAAAAAACTTTTTTCGCTTTTTAATTGTAATTGTGAGGATTTTAATATTAATTCAGGTAATTATGATTGTTTTAATGATAATTCTTTTATCATTGATAATAATGATGATAATGACAATGATAATGACAATAATAATGATAAAATCATAATTATAATGATAATTTTGATAATTACTGTAATAATAGCAATTATTAACTCTATTCCAATAATTTTCATACTAATAATAGCAATAGAAATAATGATATCATAATCATTGTCATTATAATTATCATGATTGTCATTATTATTTCTAGAATTATCATTATTGCTATTATCATTATATAGATAGTCATAATGATAAAAATAGCAATAATAATTAGTATAATAATTATTATAACTGCAATAATGATGATAATAATAATGATAATCATGATGATAATGACTAGAATGATAATAATCATGAAAATAATGACAGTAATGATGATAATGATGATAATTATTATTCAGTCCATTTGTAATAAAATAAGGCCAGAAGTAATAAAATCCAAACTGTAAAAAAAAAAAAAAAAAACGGTAAAATCTTGCGTATTACAGCCTTTTGAGAGAAACGTCGAAAAAAAACCTTTTTCGCTTTTTCATGGTAATTATGAGGATTTTAACATTAATTCAGGTAATTATGATGATTTTCATGATAAACCTTTATTATTGACAATAATGATGATAATTATGATGATAATGACAATGATAATGACAATAATAAAATCATAATTATAATGATAATTTCGATAATTACTGCAATAATTAACTCTGTTCCAATAACTTTCATACTAATAATGGCAATAGAAATAACATCATTATCATTGTCATTATTATTATTATTATTGTCATTAGTATTTCTAAAATTATTGCTATTATCATTATATAAAAAGTTATAATGATAAAAATAACAATAATAATTAACATAATAATTTTCATAACTGCAATAATGATGATGATAATAATGATTATCATGATGATAATGACTATAATGATAATAATCATGAAAATAATGTCAGTAATGATAATAATGATAATAATTATTATTCAGTCCATTTATAATGAAATAAAGACCAAAAGTAGTAAAATCCCAAAAGTCGAAAAAACGGCAAATTCTAGAGTATTACAGCCTTTTGAGAGAAACGTCGAAACCCCCCCTTTTTCGCTTTTTAATGGATATTAAGAGGATTTTAACATTAATTCAGATAATTATGGTCGTTTACATGATACTCCCTTTATCATTGACAATTATGATGATAATGACAATGATAATGACAATAATAATAATAAAATCATAATTATAATGATAATTTTGATAATTAATGTAATAATTAACTCTATTCCAATAACTTTCATACTAATAATGGTAATAAAAATAATATCATTATCATTGTCATTATAACTATTATTATTGTCATTATTATTTCTCAAATTATAATTATTCCTATTATCATTATATAAATAGTTATAATGATAAAAATAGCAATAATAATAAGTATAATAATTATTATAACTACAATAATGATAATAATCATGTAAATAATGACATTAATGATAATAATGATAATAATTATTATTCAGTCCATTTATAATGAAATAAAGGCGAGAAGTAATAAAATCCTAAAAGTCGAAAAAAACGGCAAAATTTATCATATTGCAGCCTTTTGAGAGAAACGTCGAAAAAAAACATTTTTCGCCTTTCAATGGTAATTATGAGGATTTTAACATTAATTCAGGTAATGATAATTTTCATGATAATTCCTTTATTATTGACAATAATGATTGTAATTATGATTATGACTCCAAATTTCTTCTCACATGAGATTTATATTAAATCAGTTTAATCGAGGTTAGGTTACATTAGCTGGAATTTGGTGAGGTTAGGTTAGGTTAGGTTAGGTTAGGCTTAAATTTGACCAGGAGACTCCAAATTTCGTTTTCTCGCCTGAGATTTATATTAAATCAGTTTAATCGAGGTTAGGTTACATTAGCTGGAATTTGGTGAGGTTAGGTTAGGTTAGGTTAGGTTAGGCTCAAATTTGACCAGGAGACTCCAAATTTCGTTTTCTCGCCTGAGATTTATATTAAATAAGTTTAATCGAGGTTAGGTTACATTAGCTTCAATTTGGAGAGGTTAGGTTAGGTTAGGTTAGGCTCAAATTTGACCAGGAGACTCCAAATTTCGTTTTCTCACATGAGATTTATATTAAATCAGTTTAATCGAGGTTAGGTTACATTAGCTGGAATTTAGTGAGGTTAGGTTAGGTAAGGTCAGGTTAGGTTAGGTTAGGTTAGGCTCAAATTTGACCAGGAGACTCCAAATTTCGTTTTCTCACATGAGATTTATATTAAATCAGTTTAATCGAGGTTAGGTTACATTAGCTGGAATTTGGTGAGGTTAGGTTAGGTTCGGTTAGGTTAGGTTAGGTTAGGCTCAAATTTGATCAGGAGACTCCAAATTTCGTTTTCTCGCATGGGATTTATATTAAATAAGTTTAATCAAAGTTAGGTTACATTAGCTGGAATTTGGTGAGGTTAGGTTAGGTTAGGCTCAAATTTGACCAGGAGACTCCAAATTTCGTTTTCTCACATGAGATTTATACTAAATCAGTTTAATCGAGGTTAGGTTACATTAGTTGGAATTTGGTGAGGTTAGGTTAGGTTAGGTTAGGTTAGGCTCAAATTTGACCAAGAAACTCCAAATTTCGCTTTCCCACATGAGATTTATATTAAATCAGTTTAATCGGGGTTAGGTTTCATTAGCTGGAATTTGGTGAGGTTAGGTTAGGTTAGGCTCAAATTTGACCAGGAGACTCCAAATTTCGTTTTCTCACATGAGATTTATATTAAATCAGTTTAATCGAGGTTACGTTACATTAGCTGGAATTTGGTGAGGTTAGGTTAGGTTAGGCTCAAATTTGACCAGGAGACTCCAAATTTCGTTTTCTCACATGAGATTTATATTAAATCAGTTTAATCGAGGTTACATTAGCTGGAATTTGGTGAGGTTAGGTTAGGTTAGGTTAGGTTAGGCTTAAATTTGACCAGGAGACTCCAAATTTCGTTTTCTCACATGAGATTTATATTAAATCAGTTTAATCGAGGTTAGGTTACATTAGCTGGAATTTGGTGAGGTTAGGTTAGGTTAGGCTCAAATTTGACCAGGAGACTCCAAATTTCGTTTTCTCGCCTGAGATTTATATTAAATCAGTTTAATCGAGGTTAGGTTACATTAGCTGGAATATGGTGAGGTGAGGTTAGATTAGGTTAGGTTAGGCTAGGCTCAAATTTGACCAGGAGACTCAAAATTTCGTTTTCTCACATGAGATTTATATTAAATCAGTTTAATCGAGGTTACATTAGCTGGAATTTGGTGAGGTTAGGTTAGGTTAGGTTAGGTTAGGCTTAAATTTGACCAGGAGACTCCAAATTTCGTTTTCTCACATGAGATTTATATTAAATCAGTTTAATCGAGGTTACGTTACATTAGCTGGAATTTGGTGAGGTTAGGTTAGGTTAGGTCAGGTTAGGTTAGGTTAGGTTAGGCTCAAATTTGACCAGGAGACTCCAAATTTCGTTTTCTCACATGAGATTTATATTAAATCAGTTTAATTGAGGTTAGGTTACATTAGCTAGAATTTGGTGAGGTTAGGTTAGGTTAGGCTCAAATTTGACCAGGAGACTCCAAATTTCGTTTTCTCACATGAGATTTATATTAAATCAGTTTAATCGAGGTTAGGTTACCTCAGATGGAATTTGGTGAGGTTAGCTTAGGTTAGGTCAATCCTCATTATTATCATTACTGTCATTATAATAATTATCATCATTATTATTATCATTACTGTCATTATCGCCCTAATTACCCTTAATATAGTCATTATAATAATCATTATCCTAATTATTAATGTCATTTTCATCATCATAATTATTTTAGTAATGATAATGAGAATACTGATAATTTTGGAAATGACAACAATAATAAGGATTATAATAACAATAATAGCCGTGTTATAATTACTTTTATAATTATTTGTTATCATTGTCGTTATTATTATTAGGAAAATCATTAGAATAGTGTTGATTATTGCTATTATTGCAATTATTAGGCAAATCATCATTATAATTACTATTGTATAATTATCATAATTATTGTTCTAATTACTCTCATAATTGTCATTATCATCACTATTGTCATTATTGAAGTGGTTATCATCAAAATCATCATAATTAGCAGAATATCATCATAATCATCATTTAAACTGGAAGAAGAGGGGTTTTCGACTCATCTCTCCAAAGGCTGTATTTCGCTAGATTTCGCCGGTTTTTCGGCTTTTGGGATTTTTCTACTTTTAGCCTTTTCCTCATTATAGATGGACTTCATAATGATAATTATCATCATTATTGTCATTATCATCCTCATTCTTATCATTACTGTCATTATCGCCCTAATTACCCTTAATATAGTCATTATAATAATCATCATCTTAATTATTAATGTCATTTTCATCATTATAATGATTTCAATAATGATTATGACATTAATGATAATTCTGGAAATAACAACAATGATAAGGATTATACAGGTATAACTATTATGCTAATTATTATTGCCATTTTTATCATTATAACTATTTATATAAGAATATTAACAATAATGATAATTTTAGAACTAATAATGACAATAATAATAATAATTATAATGACAGTGATAATAATGTTATTATTATTACTATTACTATTATTAGTATGAAAATTATTGGAATAGAGTTAATTATTGCTATTATTGAAGTAATTATCAAAATTATCATTATAATTTTTATCCTTATTATTGCCATTATCATTGTCATTATCATCATAATTATCATTATTATGAATAATAGAAGAATTTTTATAAAAATCCTCATAATTACCTGAATTAATGTTAAAATCCTCATAATTACCATTAAAAAGAGAAAAAGTTTCTTTTTCGACGTTTCTCTTATAAGAGAAATACGCTAGATTTTGCCGTTTTTTCGAATTCTGGGATTTTATAATTTCATTATAAATGGACTGAATAATGATTATTATCATCATTATTATCATTACTGTCATTTTTTTCATGATTATTATCATGATAGTCATTATCATCATGATTATCATTATTATTATAATCATTATTGCAATTATAATAATCATTATGCTAATTATTATTGTTATTTTTATCATTATAACTATTTATAAAATGATAATAGCAATAATGATAATTTTAGAAATAATAAAGACAATAATAATAATTATAATGACAATGATAAGGATATTATTTGTATTGCCATTATTAGTATGAAAATTATTTGAATAGAGTTAATTATTGCAGTAATTATCAATATAAATATAATTATGATTTTATCATTATTATTGTCGTTATCATCATCATTATCATCATAATTATCCTCATTATTGTCAATAATAAAGGAATTATCATGGAAATCATCATAATTCCCTGAATTAATGTTAAAATCCTTATAATAATTACCATTAAAAAGCGAAAAAGTTTTTCTGAAAAGGCTATATTACGCTAGATTGTGCCGTTTTTTTCGACTTTTGGGATTTTATTACTTCTGGCCTTTATTTCATTATAAATGGACTGAATAATAATCATCATTATTATTGTCATTACTGTTATTATTTTCATGATTATTATCATTATAGTCATTATCATGATTATTATTATTATCATCTTTATTGTAATTATAATAATTATTATGCTAATTATTATTGCTATTTTTATCATTATAACTTCATATATAATGATAATAGCAATAATGATAATTGTAGAAATAATAATGACAATAATGATAATTATAATGACAATGATAATGATATTATTATTTTTATTGCCATTATTAGTAAGTTATCTATTGCAATAACTATCAGAATTATCATTACAATTATGATTTTATCTTTATTATTGTTATTGTCATTGTCATTATCATCATAATTATCAGCATTATTATTGTTATTATCATTGCCATTATCATCATAATTATCATCATTATTATTGTTATTATCATTGTCATTATCATTATCATTATTGTTAATGATAAAGGAAGTATCATCATAATAACCTGTATTAATGATAAAATCCTCATAATTACCACTAAAAAGCGAAAAAGGGTTTTTTTTCGACGTTTTTCTGAAAAGGCTGTTATTCGCTAGATTTTGCCGTTTTTTCGACTTATGTGATTTTATTACTTCTGGCACTTATTTCATTGTAAATGGACTGAATAATAATTATTATCATCATTATTATCAATACTTTCATTATTTTCATGATTATTATCATTATAGTCATTATCATCATGATTATCTTTATTATTATTATCATTATTGCAGTTATAATTATTATTATGATAATTATTATTGCTATCTTTATCATTATAACTATTTATATAATGATAATAGCAATAATGATAATTTTAATGACAATAATGATAATTTTAATGACAATGATAATAATGTTATTATTATTATTTCTATTGCCATTATTAGTATGAAAATTATTGGAATAGAGTTAGTTATTGCAGTAATTATCAAAATTATTATTATAATTATGATTTTATCATTATTATTGTCATTATCATAATAATTATCATCATTATTGTCAATAATAAAGGAATTATCATGAAAATCCTCATAATTACCTGAATTAATGTGAAAATTAATGCCGTTTTTTCGAATTTTGGGATTCTATTACTTGTGGCATTTATTTCATTATAAATGGACTGAATGATAATTATCATCATTATTATCCTTACTATCATTATTTTCATGATTATTATCATTATAGTCTATCATCATGACTATCATCATGATTATCATTATTATTATCATCATTATTGCAGTTATCATTATTATGCCAATTATTATTGATATTATTATAATTATAACTATCTATATAATGATAATAGCAATAATGATAATTCTAGAAATAATAATGAAAATAATAATCATAATGACAATGATAATGATGCTATTATTTCTATTGCCATTATTAGTACGAAAGTTATTGGAATAGAGTTAATTATTGCTATTATTGAAGTAATTATCAAAATTATCATTATAATTATGATTTATCATTATCATTATCATTGTCATCATAATCATAATTACAATCATTATTGTCAATAAAAAAGGAATTATCATGAAAATCATCATAATTACCTGAATTAATGTTAAAATCCTCATAATTGACAGGAGAGCTTAGATTTCGTTTACTTACATGCGTGTTCAGTCATGTGAGTTTAGTAAAGCCTAGGTTAGATTAGGTTTAGTTTGATTTGGTGAGGGTAGGTTAGGTTAGGTTAGGTTAGGCTTATTTCAAGACAGGAGGGTTTAGATTTCGTTTACTTACATGAGTTTTCAATCAAGTTAGTTTAGTACAGCTTAGGTCAGATTTTGTTGGGTTTGGTGAGATAAGTTTACGTTAGACTTATTTCAAGACAGGAGAACTTAGATTTCATTTACTTACATGAGTGTTCAATCAAGTTAGTTTAGTATAGCTTAGGTTGGATTTGGATGGATTTGGTGAGGTTAGGTTAGGCTTATTTCAAGACAGACAGGAGAGCTTAGATTTCGTTGACTTACATGAGTGTTCAATCAAGTTATTTTAGTATAGCTTAGGTTAGATTACGTTGGATTTGGTGAGGTTAGGTTAGGTTAAGTTAGGCTTATTTCAAGGCAGGAGAGCTTAGATTTCGTTTACGTACATGAGTGTTCAATCAAGTTAGTTTAGTATAGCTTAGGTTAGATTAGGTTGGATTTGGTGAGGTGAGGTTAGGTTAGGTTAGGTTAGGCTGATTTCAAGACAGGAGAGCCTAACCTAACCTAACCTAACCTAACATCACCAAATCCAACCAAATCTAACATAATAATGAGGATGATGATGACAATAATGATGATAATTATTATAAAGCCCATCTTTAATGAGGAAAAGGCTAAAAGTAGAAAATCCCAAAAGTCGAAAAACCGGAGAAATCTAGCGAAATCTAGCCTTTGGAGAGATGACTCGAAAACCCCTTTTTTCCAGTTTCAATGATGATTATGATGATCTTAGCAATAATTCTGCTAATTATTGCTATCCTCATAATCAACAATGAAACTGGAAAAAGGGGGATTTTCGACTCATCTCTCCAAAGGATGTATTTCGTTAGATTTCGTCGGTTTTTCGACTTTTGGGATTTTTCTACTTTTAGCCTTTTTCTCATTATAGATGGACTTTATAATGATAATTATCATCATTGTCATTATCATCATCCTTATAATCATTATTGTCATTATCGCCCTAATTAGCCTTAAAATAGTCATTACAATAATCATTATCTTAATTACTAATGTCATTTTCATTATAATTATTTTAATAATGATAATGAATATAATGATAATTTAAGAAATAATAACAACAATAATAAGGCTTATAATAACAATAATCGCCGTATTATAATAACTTTTATTATTATTTCTGTTAGCATTGCCGTTATTATTATTAGGAAAATAATTAGAATAGTGTTGATTATTGTCATCATTGCAATTATTAGGCAAATCATTATAATTATCATTGTATAATTATTATCATAATTATTGTGCTAATTAGTCTCATAATTATCATTTTTATCGTCATTATTGTCATTATTGATGGGGTTATCATCAAAATCATCATAATTAGCAGAATTATTCCTAATTACCCTGAATAAAGTCATGATAATTATCATTATCTTCATTATTAATGTCATTTTCATCATTATAATTATTTTAATAATGATAATGACAATAAGAATAATTCTGAATAATAATAATAATAAGGATTATAATAACAATAATAGCCGTGTTATAATTACTTTTATTATTATTTCTGTTATCATTGTCGTTATTATTATTAGGAAAATCATTAGAATAGTGTTGATTATTGCTATTATTGCAATTATTAGGCAAATCATCATTATAATTATCATTGTTTAATTATTATCATAATTATTGTCCTAATTACTCTCTTAATTATCATTATTATCGTCATTATTGATGGGGTTATCCTCAAAATCATAATAATTATCAGAATTATTGCTAAAATCATCATAATCATCATTCAAACTGGAAAAAGGGTTTTTTTTCGACTGCTCTCTAAAGGCTGTATTTCGCTCGATTTCGCTGGTTTTCGACTTTTGGGATTTTCCTACTTTTAGCTTTTTTCTCATTATAGATGGGCTTTATAACGATATTCATCATTATTGTCATTATCATCATTATTATCATTACTGTCATTATCGCCCTAATTGCCCTTATTATAGTCATTATAATAATCATTATCTTAATTATTGATGTAATTTTCATCATATATATATATATATATATATATATATATATATATATATATATATATATATATATATATATATATATATGTATGTATATATATATATATATATATATATATATATATATATATATATATATATATATATATATATATATATATATATATGTATTTATATATTTATACACACATACACACACACACACACACACACACACACACACACACACACACACACACACACACATATATATATATATATATATATATATATATATATATATATATATACATATATATATATATATATATATATATATATATATATAACAGCTATTATTGTTAGTATAATCCTTATTATTGTTGTTATTTCCAGAATTATCATTATTGTCATTATCATTACTAAAATAATTATAAAGATGAAAATGACATTAATAATTAAGATAATAATTATTATAATGACTATAATAAGGGCAATTAGGGCGATAATGACAGTAATGATAATAATGATGATGATATTGACAATAATGATGATTATCGTTATTAAGCGCATCTATAATGAGAAAAAAGCTAGAAGTAGGAAAATCCCAAAATTCGAAAAACCGGCGAAACCTAGAGAAATATAGCCTTTAGAGAGATGAGTCGAAAAAACCATTTTCCAATTTAAATGATGATTACTATGATCTTAGCAACAATTCTGCTAATTTTTATGATTTTGATGATAACTTCATCAATAATGACGAAAATGATAATTATGAGAGTAATTAGGACAATAATTATGATAATAATTAAACAATGATAATTATAATGATTTGCCTAATAATTGCAATAATAGCAATAATCAACACTATTCTAATGATTTTCCTAATAATGATAACGACAATGATAACAAATAATAATAAAAGTAATTATAACACGGCTATTATTGTTATTATAATCCTTATTATTATTATTTTTCAGAATTATCATTATAGTCATTATCATTAGTAAAATAATTATAATAATGAAAATGACATTAATAATCAGATAATGATAATTATAATGATTTTATTTAGGGTAACGAGGGCGTTAATGACAATATTGATAATAAGGATGATGATAATGATAATATTGATGATAATTATCATTATAAAGCCCATCTATAATGAGAAAAAGGCTAAAAGTAGAAAAAAACCAAAAGTCTAAAAAACGGCGAAATCTAGCGGAATACAACCTTTGGAGAGTGTCGGAAAAAAAACCTTTTTCCAGTTTATATGATGATTATGATGATCTTAGCAATAATTCTGCTAATTATAATGATTTTGATGATAACCCCATCAATAATGACAATAGTGACGATAATAATGATAACTATTAGAGTAATTAGGACAATAATTATGATAATGGTTATACAATGATAATTATAATGATGATTTCCCTTATAATTGCAATAATAGCAATAATAAGTTATTATAATACGGCTATTATTGTTATTATAAGCCTTATTATTGTTGTTATTATTTCTAAAATTATCATCATTGTCATTATCATTATTAAAATAAATATAATGAAAATGACATTAGTAATTAAGATAATGATTATAAGGATGATAATGATAATAATGATAATTATCATTATAAAGTCCATCTATAATGAGAAAAAGGCTAAAAGAAAAATCCCAAAAGTTGACAAAACGGCGAAATCTAGCGAAAGATGAGTCGAAAACCCCTCTTTTTCCAGTTTCAATAATGATTATGATGATCTTAGCAATAATTCTGCTAATTATTATGATTTTGATGATGACCCCATCAATAATGAGAATAATGACGATAATAATTATTAGAATGATTAGGACAATAGTTATGATGATGATTATACAATGATAATTATAATGATTATTTGCTGATAATTGCAATAATAGCAATAATCAACACTATTCTAATGATTTTCCTAATAATAATAACGACAATGATAAGAGAAATAATAACAAAAGTAATTATAACACGGCTATTATTTTCATTATAATCCTTATTATTGTTGTTATTCCAGAGCTATCACTATTGTCATTATCATTAAA
>NC_091551.1:31016414-31018914 GCF_042767895.1 Penaeus vannamei | reverse complement strand
ATTCCTTTATTATTAACAATAATGTTAATTATGATGATAATGACAATAATAATAAGGATGATAATAAAATGATAATTATAATATTAATTTTTATAATTACTGCTATAATTTTCATACTAATAATGACAATAAAGATAAAAATTATATCATTATCATTGTTATTATAATGAGTATTATTGTCATTATTATTTCTAAAATAATCATTAGTTATTATCATTATAGAAATAGTTATAATGAAAATAGAAATGATCAGCATAGTAATCATTACAACTGCAATAATGATAATGATAATAATGATAATCATGGCAATAATGACTATAATGATAATCATAAGAAATATGACAATAATGACAATAAGGAGGATAATGATAATAATAGAGTCCATTTACAATGAAATAAAGGCTACAACTAATAAAATCTGAAAAGTCGAAAAAACGGCAAAATCTAGCGTATTACAGCCTTTTTAGAGAAAGGTCGAAAAAAAACATTTTCGATTCTAAATGATAATTATGATTTTAACATTAATTCAGGTAATTATGATGATTTTCATAATTCCTTTATTATTGCCAATAATGATAATTATAATGATAATGGCAATAATAATAATGATAATAATAATAAAATGATAATTATAATAATAATTTTGATAATTTATTAATACTAATTGATAATAATAATAATGTTCATACCAATAATAACAATATAAATCATAATAATGTCATTATCATTGTTATCATAATGTGTATTATTGTCATTATTATTTCTAAAATTCTCATTATTTCTATTACTATTATTAAATAGTTATAATGATAAAAATGACATAAGTCGAGAGGAAGGTCGAAAAAAACCTTTTTTCGCTTTTAAATGATAATTATGATGATTTTAACATTAATTCAGGTAATTATGATGATTTTCATAATTCCTTTATTATTGCCAATAATGATAATAATTAGGATGATGATGACAAATAATAATGATAATAATAATAAAATGATAATTATAATGATAATTTTGATAATTACTGCAATAATAGAAATAATTAACTCTATTCTGATAATTTTCATACTAATAATGACATTAGAAATAACAATGATATAATTATTATTGTTATACTGAGCATCATTGTCATTCTTATTTCAAAAATTATCATTATTGTTATTATCATTATGTAAATAGTTATAATGATGAAAATGACAGTAATATTTAGCATTATAATCATTTATAACTGCAATAATGATAATGATAATAAGGATAAACATGACGATAATAACAATAATGATGATGATTATGATAATAATAATTATAGACTTTATTTATAATGAAATAAAGGTTAAAACTAACAATATCCCAAAACATTTCAGAGAAAGGTCGAGAAAACCCATCTTTTCGCTTTTAAGTGATAATTATGATGATTTTAACATTAATTCAGGTAATTATGATTATTTTCATGATAATCCCTTTATTATTAACAATAATGAGGATAATTATGATGATAATGACAATAATAATAATAAAAATAATAAAATGATAATTATAATGATAATTTTGATAATTACTGCAATAATAGCAATAATTAACTCTATTCTAATAATTTTCATACTAATAATGGCAACAGAAATCATATCATTATTATTATTACTATGAGCATTATTGTCATTATTATTTCTAAAATTATGATTATAAAAATAGTTATAATGATGAAAATGACAGTAATAATTAGCATAATAATCATTACAACTGCAATAATGCTAATGACGATAATGACTATAATGATAATCATAAGAATAATGACAATAATGATAATAATAATCATAGAGTCCATTTATAATGAAATAAAGGGTAAAACTAATATAATCCCATAAGTCGAAAAAAAACAAAATCTAGCGTATTACAGCCTTTTGAGAGAAAGGTCGAAAAAACCCTTTCTCGCTTTTAAAGGATAACTATTATGTTTTTAACATTAATTCAGGTAATTATGATGATTTTCATGATAATTCCTTTACTATTAACCATAATGATGTTAATCATGATGATAAAGACAAAAATAATAATGATAATGATAATGAAATGATAATTATAATGATAATATTGATAATTACTGCAATAATAGCAATGATAAACTCTATTCTAATCATTTTTATACCAATAATGACAATAGAAATAATAATAATATCATTATTATTGTTTTGATAATAATGTCTTTATTATATCTAAAATTATCATTATTGTTATTATCATTATGAAAATAGTTATAATGATGAAAATGACAGTAATAATTGGCATAATAATCATTATAACTGCAAAAACGATAATAAAAATAATGATAATCAGGACGATCTTGACTATAATGATGATAATCATAAGAATAATGACAATAATTATGATAATAATAATAACAGAGTCCATTTATAATAAAATAAAGGCTAAAACTAATAAAATACTACAGAGAAAGTTCAAAGAAAATCAATTTTCTATGTTGATTTTGACATTAATACAGGTA
>NC_091551.1:30993914-30996414 GCF_042767895.1 Penaeus vannamei | reverse complement strand
TTAAAATAATCATAATGAAAATGACATTAGTAATTAAGATAATGATTATTGTAATGACTATATTAAGGGTAATTAGGTCGATAATAACAATAATGATTATAAGGATGATGATAATGACTAATGATTATCATTATGAAGTCAATCTAAAAGAAAAATCCTAAGAATTGACAAAACGGAGAAATCTAGCGAAATACAGCCATTGGAGAGATGAGTCGAAAACCCCCCTTTTTCCAGTTTCAATGATGATTATGATCTTAGCAATAATTCTGCTAATTATTATGATTTTGATGACCCCATCAATAAGGAGAATAATGATAATAATAATTAGGACAATAGTTATGATGATTATACAATGATAATTATGAGTATTTGCCTGATAATTGCAATATTAGCAATAATCAACACTATTCTAATGATTTTCCTAATAATAATGACAATGATAACATAAATAATAACAAAAGTAATTATAACACGGCTATTATTTTCATTATAATCCGTATTATTGTTGTTATTCCAAAGCTATGACTATTGTCATTATCATTATTAAAATCATTATAATGATGAAAATGACATTAATAATTAAGATAATGATTATTATAACTATTTCAAGGGTAATTAAGGCGATAATGACAGTAATTATTATAATGAGGATGATAATGACAATAATGATAAATACCATTATAAAGCCCATCTATAATGAGAAAAAGGCTAAAAGTAGAAAAATCCCAAAAGTCGAAAAAACGGCGAAATCTAGCGAAATACAGCCTCTGGAGAGATGAGTCGAAAATCCCCCTTTTTCCAGTTTCATTGTTGATTATGATGATCTTAGCAATGATTCTGCTAATTTTGATGTTTTTGATGATAACCCCATCAATAATGGCAATAATGAGGATAATAATGATAATTATTAATTAGGAAATAAGTTATGATGATAATTATACAATGATAATTATAATGATGATTTGCCTAATAATTCCAATAATAGCAATAATCAACACTTTTCTAATGATTTTCCTAATGATAATAACGACAATGATAACAAATTATAATTTTAAGTAATTTTAACACGTCTATTATTGTTATTATAAATCTTATCATTTTTGTTACTGTTTCCAGAATTATCATTATTGTCATTATCATTATCAGAATATTTATAATGATAAAAATGGCATTAATAATTAAGATAATTATTATAATGACTATATTAAGGGTAATTAGGGCGATAATGACAGTAATGATAATGAGGATGATAATGACAATAGTAATGATAATTATCATTACAAAACCCATCTATAATGAGAAAATGGCTAAAAGTAGAAAAATCCCGAAAGTCAAAAAACCGGCGAAATTTTGCGAAATAAAGCCTTTGGAAAGATAAGTCGAAATCCCCTTTTTCCAGTTTCAATAATGATTATGATGATCTTAGCAAATATTCATCTAATTATGATGATTTTGATGATAACCCCAATAATTATGACAAAAATGACGATAAAAATGATAATTATAAGACTAATTATAAGACTATAATTATGATAATAATTATACAATGATAATTATAATGATGATTTGCCTAATAATAGCAGTAATCAACTCTATTCTAATGATTTTCCTAATAATAATAACGGCAATGATAACAGAATTAATAATAAAAGTACTTATAACACGGCTGTTAGTTATTATAATCCTTATTACTGTTTCTATTATTTCTAGAATTATTGTCATTATCATTGAGGATGATTATTATAATGACTATATTAAGGGTAATTAGGGCAATAATGACAGTAATGATAATAATGAGGATGATAATGAAAATAATGAGAATAATTACCATTATAAAGCCCATCTATAATTAGAAAGTTTTTAAGTCGAAAAACTGACGAAATCTAGCGAAATACAGCCTTTGGAGAGATGAGTCGAAATCCCCCCTTTTTTCAGTTTCAATGATGATTATGATGATATTAGCAATAATTCTGCTAATTATAATGATATCCCCATCAATAATGACTAATTTTAAGACTAATTAGGACTATAATTATGATAATAATTATACAATGATAATTATAATGATTTGCCTAATAATAGCAATAATCAACACTATTCTAATGATTTTCCTAATAATAATAACGGCAATGACAGAATTAATAATAAAAGTACTTATAACACGGCTATTATTGTTATTATAATTATTATTGTTATCATTTCCAGAATTATCATTATTGTCATTATCATTATTGGAATAACTATAATGATGAAAATGACATTAATAATTAAGATAATAATTATTATTATGACTCAATTAAGGGTAATTAGGACAATAATGACAATAATGATAATATTGAGGATGATAATGACAATAATGATGATAATTATCATTATAAAGCCCGTCTATAATGATAAAATGGCTAAAAGTAGAAAAAATCCTAAAAGTCGAAAAAATGGCGAAATCTAGTGAAGTACAGCCTTTGGAGAGATGAGTCGAAATCCCCTTTTTTCCAGTTTC
>NC_091551.1:30968327-30970827 GCF_042767895.1 Penaeus vannamei | reverse complement strand
ACACACACACACACACACATATATATATATATATATATATATATATATATATATATATATATATATATATATATATTATATATATATATAATTAAATATATATATATATATTATATATAATTATATATATTTATATAATTATATATATATATATATATATATATATATATATATATATATATATATATATATATATATATATATATATATATGTGTGTGTGCGTGTGTGTGTGTGTGTGTGTGTGTGTAAATGTATGTATATATGTATATATATATATATATATATATATATATATATATATATATATATATATATATATATATATATATATATGTATATATATATGTATATATATATATATATATATATATATATATGATGAAAATGACATCAATGATTAAGATAATGATTATTATAATGACTATAATAGGGGCAACTATGGCGATAATGACAGTAATGATAATAATGATGATAATGATAATAATGATGATTACCATTATAAAGCCCATCTATAATTAGAAAAAGGCTAGGATAATATTATAATATAATAGGATAATATATATTATATTAGAAAAAGGTAGGATAATCCAAAAAATAATATAATATAATAGGATAATATATATTATATTAGGAAAAGGTAGGATAATCCAAAAGGCGAAAAACCGGAGAAATCTAGGGAAATACAGCCTAATGAGAGATGAGTCGAAAAAAACCCTTTTTCCAGTTTAAATGATGATTATGATGATCTCAGCAACAATTCTGCTAATTATTATGATTTTGATGATAACCCCATCAATGATGACGATAATGATGATAATTATGAGAGTAATTATGACAATAATTATGATAATAATTAAACAATGGTAATTATAATGATGATTTGCCTAATAATTGCTATAATAGCAATAATCAACACTATTCTAATGATTTTCCTAATAATAATAACGATAATGATAACAGAAATAATAATAGAAGTAATTATAACACGGCTATTATTGTTATTATAATCCTTATTATTATTTTTTTTCAGAATTATCATTATTGTCATTATCATTATTAAAATAATTATAATGATGAAAATGACATTAAAAATCAAGATAATGATAATTATCATGACTTTATTTAGGGTAATTAGGGCGATAATGACGGTATTGATAATAAGGATGATAATGACAATATTGATGATAATTATTATAAAGCCCATCTATAATGAGAAAAAGGCTAAAATTAGAAAAAACCCAAAAGTCGAAAAAACGGCGAAATCTGGAGAGTGGCGAAAAAAAACTTTTTCCAGTTTATATGATGATTATGCTGATCTTAGCAATAATTCTGCTAATTATTATGATTTTGATGATAACCCACTCAATAATGACAATAATGACGATAATGATAACTATTAGAGTAATTAGGACAATAATTATGATAAGGATTATACAATGATAATTATAATGATGATTTCCCAAATAATTGCAATAATAGCAATAATCAACACTATTCTAAGGATTTTCCTAATAATAATAACGACAATGATAACAGAAATGATAATAAAAGTTATTATAATACGGCTATCACTGGTATTATAAGCCTTATTATTGTTATTATTTCTAAAATCATTATAGTCATTATCATTATTAAAATAATCATAATGAAAATGACATTAGTAATTAAGATAATGATTATTGTAATGACTATATTAAGGGTAATTAGGTCGATAATAACAATAATGATTATAAGGATGATGATAATGACTAATGATTATTATTATAAAGTCAATCTATAATGAGAAAAAGGCTAAAAGAAAAATCCTAAGAATTGACAAAACGGAGAAATCTAGCGAAATACAGCCATTGGAGAGATGAGTCGAAAACCCCCCTTTTTCCAGTTTCAATGATGATTATGATCTTAGCAATAATTCTGCTAATTATTATGATTTTGATGATGACCCCATCAATAAGGAGAATAAGGATAATAATAATTAGGACAATAGTTATGATGATTATACAATGATAATTATGATTATTTGCCTGATAATTATAATATTAGCAATAATCAACACTATTCTAATGATTTTCCTAATAATAATGACAATGATAACAAATAATAACAAAAGTAATTATAACACGGCTATTATTTTCATTATAATCCGTATTATTGTTGTTATTCCAAAGCTATGACTATTGTCATTATCATTATTAAAATCATTATAATGATGAAAATGACATTAATAATTAAGATAATAATTATTATTATGATTCTATCAAGGGTAATTAGGGCATTAATGACAATAATGATAATAATGAGGATGATACTGACAATAATGATGATAATTATCATTATAAAGCCCATCTATAATGAGAAAATGGCTATAAGTAGAAAAAAAACTCGCAAAAGTCGAAAACCCGGCGAAATCTAGTGAAGTACAGCCTTTGGAGAGATGAGTCGAAAACCCCCTTTTTCCAGTTTCAATGATGATTATGATGATCTTAGCAATATTTCTGC
>NC_091551.1:30913327-30935827 GCF_042767895.1 Penaeus vannamei | reverse complement strand
AATAAAAGTACTTATAACACGGCTGTTATTGTTATTATATTCCTTATTATTGTTGTTATTATTTCCAGAATTATCATTATTGTCATTATCATTGCGGATGATTATTATGACTATATTAAGAGTAATTAGGGCAATAATGACAGTAATGATAATAATGAGGATGGTAATGACAATAATGAGAATAATTATCGTTATAAAGCCCATCTATAATTAGAAAATGACTAAAAGTAGAAAAATCCTTAAAGTCGAAAAACCGACGAAATCTTTCGAAATACAGCCTTTAGAAATACCCCCTTTTTCCAGTTTCAATGATGATTATGATTATTCTGCTAATTATGATGATTTTGATGATAACCCAATAAATAATGACAATAATGCCGATAAAAATGATAATTATAAGACTAATTAGGACTATAATTATGATGATAATTATACAATGATAATTATGATGATGATTTGCCAAAAAATAGTAATAATCAAAACTATTCTAATGATTTTCCTAATAATGATAACGGCAATGATAACAGAATCAATAATAAAAGTACTTATAACATGGCTATTATTGTTAATATAATCATTATTATTGTTATTATTTCCAGATTTATCATTATTGTCATTATCATTATTAGAATAATTATAATGATGAAAATGACAATGATAATTAAGATAATTATTATTATGATTATATTAAGGGTAATTAGGGCAATAATGACAATAATGATAATAATAAGGATGATAATGACAATAATGAGAATAATTATCATTATAAAGCCCATCTATAATGAGATGAAGGCTAAAAGTAGAAAAATCCCAAAAATCGAAAAACCGGCGAAATCTAGCGAAATACAGCCTTTGGAGATATGAGTCGAAAAAAAACCTTCTCCAGTTTCAATGATGATTATGATGACCTTAGCAATAATTCTGCTAATTATGATTTTAATGATAACCAAATCAATAATGACAATAATGAAGATAAAATGATAATTATGAGACTAATTAGGACAATAATTATGATAATTATAGAATGATAATTATAATGATGATTTGCCAAATAATTGCAATGATAACAATAATCAACACTATTCTAATGATTTTCCTAATAATAATAACGGTAATGATAACAGAAATAATAAAAGTAATCATAACACGGCTATTATTGTTATTATAATCCTTATTATTGTTGTTATTATTTCCAGAATTATCATTGTCATTATCATTATTAGAATAATTATAATGATGAAAATGACAATGATAATTAAGATAATTATTATTATGATTATATTAAGGGTAATTAGGGCGATAATGACAATAATGATAATGAGGATGATAATGACAATAATGATGATAATTATCATTATAATATAATCTATAATAGGAAAAAGGCTAAAAGTAGAAAAATCCCTAAAGTAAAAAACCGGCGAATTCTAGAGAAATACAGACTTTGGAGAGATGAGTCGAACTTTTTCGTTTCATTGAAGATTATGATCTTCGTAATAATTCTGCTAATTATCATGATTTTGATGATAACCCCATCAATAATGACAATAATGACGATAATAATTATAACTATTAGAGTAATAAGGATAATAATTAGGATTATAATTATGAAATGATAATTATAATGATGATTTGCCAAATAATAATAATAATAGCAATAATCAACACCATGCTAATAATTTTCCTAATAATAATAACGACAATGATAACAGAAATAATAAAAACAATTTTTTAACACGGCTGTTATTGTTATTATAATCCTTATTATTGTTGTTATTATTTCCAGAATTATTATTATTGTCATTATCATTATTAAAATAATTATAATGAAAATGACATTGATAATAAAGATAATTATTATAATGACTATATTAAGGGTATTTAGGGCGATAATAGCAGTACTGATAATGATGTCAATATTGATGATAATTATCATTATAAAGCCCATCTATAATGAGAAAAAGGCTAAAAGTAGAAAAATCCGAAAAGTCGAAAAACCGGCGAAAACTAGTTTCAATGATGATTATGATGATCTTAGCAATAATTCTGCTAATTATGATGATTTTGATGATAACCCCATCAATAATGAAAATAATGATAATGATGATAATTAAGAGATTAGGACAATAATTATGATAATGATATACAATGATAATTATTATGATTTGCCTAATAACAGCAATAATCAACACTATTCTAATGATATTCTATTCTAGAAATAATAAAAGTAATTATAACGGCTATTATTGCTATCATGATCCATATTATAGTTGTTATTAGTTCCAGAATTATCATTATTGTCATTATCATAATTATAATGATGAAATGACATTGATAATTAAGGTAATGATTATCATGATGACTATATTAAGGGTAATTAGGGCGATAATGACAGTAATAATAATGGTGATAATGACAATAATGATAATTATAATTATAAAGCCCATCTATAATGAGAAAAAGGCTAAACGTGGAAAAATCCGAAAAGCCAAATAAAACCTATAGAGAGATGAGTCGAAAAAAAACCTTTTTCCAGTTTCAATTATGATTATGATGATCTTAGCAATGATTCTGCTAATTATGATGATTTTGATGATAAGCCCATCAATAATGACAATAATGACGATAATAATGATAATTATGTGAGTAATTAGGGCAATAATTATGATTATGATTATACAATTATAATTATAATGATTTATCTAATAATTGCAACAATAGCAAAAATCAACACTATACTAATAATTTTCCTAATAATAATAACGGCAATGATAATAATTAATAATAATAGTAATTATAACACGGCTATTATTGTTATTATAATCATTATTATTGTTGTTATTATTTCCAGAACTATTATTCTTATCATTATCATTATCAAAATAATTATAATGATGAAAATGACGAATAATTAAGATAATGATTATTATAGTGACTATATTAAGTAGAAAAATCCCAAAAATCGAAAAAACGGCGAAATCTAACGAAATACAGCCTTTGGAGAGATGAGTCGAAAAATCCCCTTTTTCCAGTTTCAATGATGATTATTATGATCTTAGCAATAATTCTGCTAATTATTATGATTATAATTATTATGAAGAATGACGAAAATAATTATAATTATTAGAGTAATTACGACAATAGATATGATGATAATTATACAATGATAATTATAATGATTATTTGCCTGATAATTGCAATAATAGCAATAATCAACACTATTCTAATGATTTTCCTAATAATAATAACGACAATGATAACAGAAATAATAACAAAAGTAATTATAACACGCCTATTATTTTTATTATAATCCTTATTATTGTTGTTATTCCAGAGCTATCACTATTGTCATTATCATTATTAGAATAATTATAATGATGAAAATGACATTAATAATTAAGATAATTATTATTATAATGACTATTTTAAGGGTAATTAGGGCGATAATGACAGAAATGATAATGATGAGGATGATAATGACAATAATGATAATTATCATTATAAAGCCCATATATAATGAGAAGAAGGCTAAAATTAGAAAAATCCCAAAAATCGAAAAAACGGTGAAATCTAACGAAATACAGCCTTTGGAGAGATGACTCGAAAAAACCCTTTTTCCAGTTTCAATGATGATTATGATGATCTTAGCAATAATTCTGCTAATTATGATGATTTTGAGGATAACCCCATCAATAATGACGATAATAATGCTAATTATGAGAGTAATTAGGGCAATAATTATGATAAAAAATCATACATTGATAATTATGATGATAATTTGCCTAATAATTGCAATAATAGCAATAATCAACACTATTCTATTGATTTTCCTCATAATAATAACGAACATGATAACAGAAATAATAATATGAGTAATTATAACACGGCTATTATTATTTTAATCCTTATTATTGTTATCATTATTTCCAGATTTATCATTGTCATTATGATTATTAAAATTATAATGATGAAAATTATATATATTATAATGACTGTATTAAGGGCAATTAGGGCGATAATGACAATAATCATAATGATTATGATGATAATGACAATAATGATGATAAATATCATTGTAAAGACCATCTATAATAAGAAAAAGGCTAAAAGTAGAAAAATCCCAATAGTCGAAAAAACGGAGAAATCTAGCGAAATACAGCCTTTATAAAGATTAGTCGAAAAAAAACCTTTTTCCAGTTTCAATGATGATTATAATGATCTTAGCAATAATTCTTCTAATTATGATGATTTTGATGATAACCCCATCAATATTGACAATAATGACGATAATAATGATAATTATGAGAGTAATTAGGACAATAATATGATAATAAATATACAATGATAATTATAATGAATTGCCTAATAATAGCAATAATCAACACTATTCTAATGATTTTTCTAATAAAAATAACGACAATGATAACACAAATAATAAAAAAAGTAATTATAACACGGCTATTATTAATATAATCCTTATTATTGTTGTAATTATTTCCGAAATTATCATTATTGTCATTATCATTATCAAAATAATTATAATGATGAAAATGGCATTAGTAATTAAGATAATGATTATCATATTATCATTATAATGACTTCATGTCTCTTATTGTTGTGTACGCTCCTACCGATGTTTGTAAACTTGACATGAAAGAGATGTTCTACGCAAAACTTACATCTGTGGTAGACAGATGTCCCCGGCGAGATATTCGCATTGTTCTGGGCGACTTCAATGCGGTATCTAGCTGTGATCGAGCTGGCTATGAGATGTCTGTCGGTCCTCATGGTTTAGGAGCTGATGCCGGTAGTGATAATAGCCTCCTTTTCCGGGACTTTGCTAGGTCCCAGAAATTGAGGATTTCTGGCTCCTAGTACAAGCGCCCAGACCCACATCGCTGGACATGGTACAGTGATACAGGTAATGCAGGAGATCGACCACATACTCGTTAGCACTCGTTGGAGGATTCTTCAGAATTGCAGGGTGTAAAGGAGTGTTGAGTTCTGTGGTACTGACCATAGATTGGTTGTGGCTACCCTCCGGGTCCACTTCAAAACTCCCCAGCGGTCAAATGATCACCCCAGGGTGTTTCATTTGGACAGGCTGAGGGAGGGGGAGTGTGCCCGCGGGTTTGCTGAGGCAATCTCTGATTGTTTCGCAATGCTTGGCAGTCTGACAGACCCTGTTCTTCTGTGGGATACCTTTAAGCGTGAAACGCTTGATGCAGCTCAAGATACGATTGGTGTAAGCCCGAGAGCAGTACAGACTTCCATCTCGCAGGAGAGACTGGAAGCCACAGATGCATGTCGTGCGGCTCGTCTGACAGGGGATCGGGAATTGCACCGTTTGCATGTGCGCAGAACTCGGTCCCTGTTAAGAAGGGACAAGGAACAGTTTATTAGGAGTCTTGCAGAGGAGGTAGAAGGCCATTTCTTAGTAAATGACCTTCGTCTTGCATACCAAGCCCTGAGAAAGCTGAACTCCAAGCCCTCTTCACAGGTGCCAGCAGTTCGCTCAGTAAGTGGTCAGATCGTTTCAGATCCTGTTGCGGTGAGGGAACGTTGGGCTGAGTATTTTGAGCAGCTGTACCAGGTTGACCCACCAACAGTTAACTTGGATGCGGGTAGTGTCGAGATCCCGCTGCCGGATCCACCTATCAGTGAGGACCCTCCCTCCCTAACTGAAGTTAGGGGGGCGATTTCCAAGCTGAAGAGTGGTAAAGCAGCGGATATCTGCGGCATACCAGCTGAACTGTTAAAGGCTGGTGGTGAACCTATGGCACGGGGGTTACATGCTGTCCTGGCTGCCATCTGGCGGTCCGGTTCTGTTCCTCCTGACCTGTTGAGGGGTGTGGTCATCCCTCTCTGGAAGGGGAAGGGGGACTGTTGGGACTGCAGCAATCACCGAGGCATCACACTGCTCAATATACCAGGCAAGGTTCTTGCCCACATCCTTCTGAGACGTATCAGAGACCATCTACTGAGGCACCAGAGACTGGAGCAATCCGGATTCACTCCTGGTCAGTCAACAATAGACCGTATCCTCGCGCTTCGAGTCATTGTAGAGCGCCGCCGTGAGTTCTATTGTGGGCTACTTTCAGCCTACATCGACCTCAAGAAGGCATTCGATACGGTGCATCGGGAGTCACTTTGGGAGATCCTGAGGCTGAGAGGAATTCCAACAAAGGAATATTGGACTAATAGCAAGCCTGTATACTGGTACTGAAAGTGCTGTAAAGTGTGGTAGGGGCCTGTCGAGCTTCTTTCCTGTTAGTTCAGGAGTGAGGCAAGGCTGTGTCCTTGCACCAACTCTTTTCAACACTTGCATGGACTGGATACTGGGCAGAGCTACTGTTCAAAGTCATTGTGGAGCAACACTGGGTAATATCAAGGTTACAGACCTTGACTTTGCTGATGATGTTGCCATTCTATCTGTGTCTTTGGAAACCCTAGTGGCGGCTCTCGATGCATTTAGCAATGAAGCGAAGCCCTTGGGTCTAGAGGTCTCCTGGACCAAGACCAAGGTCCAGGAATTTGGGGACTTGTTAGGAGAACCTGTTCAGTCGATACGTGCTTGCGGCGAGGACATTGAAGTCACAGAGAGCTTTACATACCTTGGTAGTGTAGTTCATAACTCTGGGCTGTCAGACCATGAAGTCAGCAGACGGATTGGCCTGGCAGCAGGGGTCATGAACTCTCTCAACAAGAGTATTTGGAGATGTCGGTACCTGTGCAGAAGGACCAAGCTACGGGTTTTCAAGACCCTGATAATGCCAGTTTTGCTATACGGTAGCGAAACCTGGACATTGTCCTTTGCCTTGGAGGCTCGTCTTGAAGCCTTTTGTAATAGGTCCTTGCGCCAGATCATGGGGTACTGTTGGCGGGACCATGTGTCCAACCAACGTTTGCACTGTGAGACTGGCACAGGACCTATTATCTGCACAATCCGTGATCGCCAACTCAGGCTATACGGCCACCTGGCTCACTTTCCTCAGGATAATCCTGCCCATCAGGTCGTCTCTGTTCGAGACAACCCTGGGTGGAGGAGGAAGTCGTGGCTTGGGCAGATCGACCAAACCTGCCGTGAAGAAATAGAGATAGGCCAAGTCCCTGCCTGGCATCTAGCCATGAGGGATCCTCGTAGGTGGAAGTGAAGGGTGGATTCGGCTATGCGCCCCCGTCGGCGTCAGCCCCCTTGATGATGATGACATTAAGCGTGATGACGACGATAATGACAGTAATGATAATAATGATGAAAATGACAATAATGATCATAATTCTCATTGTAAAACCTATGTATAATGAGAAAAATTCCAAAAGTCGGAAAACCGGCGAAATCTAACGAAATACAGCCTTTGCAGAGATGAGTGGAAAACCCTCCTTTTTCGAGTTTAAAGGATGATTATGATGATCTTAGCAATAATTCTGCTAATTATGATGATAACCCCATCAATAATGACAATAATGATGTTAATAATAATTATGAGAGTAATTAGGATAATGATTATGATAACTTTACAATGATAATTATAATGATTTGCCAAATAATTGCAATAATAGCAATATTCATTACTATCCTAATGCATTCCCTAAAAAATTTATAACGACAATGGTAACAAAAAAAAAAATAATAATAAAAGTAATTATAACACGGCTATTATTGTTATTATAATCCTTTTTAGTGTTATTTCCAGAATTGTCATTATTGTCATTATCATTATTAAAATATTTATAATGATGAAAATTACATTAATAATTAAGATAATGATTATTATAATGACTATATTTAAGAGTGATTAGGGCGATAATGACAGTAATGATAATAATGATGATGATAATGACAATAATGATGATAATTATCATTATAAAGCCCATCTATAATGAGAAAAAAGTTAAAAGTAGAAAAATCCCATAAGTCGAAAAACCGGCAAAATCTAGCGAAATAGAGCCCTTGGAGAGATGAGTCGAAAACCCCCCTTTTTCGAGTTTAAAGGATCATTATGATGATCTTAGCAATAATCCTACTAATTATGATGATTTTCATGATAACCCCATCAATAATGACGATAATAATGATAATTATGAGAGTAATTAGGAAAATAATTATGATGATAATTATACAATGATAGTTATAATGATGATTTACTTAATACTTGTAATAATAGTAATAATCAACAGTATTTTAATGATTTTCCTAATAATAATAACGACAGTGATAACAGAAATAATAATAAACGTAATTATAACACGGCTATTATTGTTATTATAATCCTTATTATTGTTGTTATTTCCAGAATTATCATAATTGTCATTATCCTTATTAAAATAATTATAATAATGAAAATGACATTAATAATTAAGATGATGATTATTATAATGACAATATTAAGGGTGATTAGGGCGATAATGACAGTAATGATAATGATGATGATAATGACAATAATGATGACAATTATCATTATAAAGCCCATCTATAATGGGAAAAAGGCTAAAAGTAGAAATATCCCAAAAGAGTTTAAAGGATGATTGTGATGATCTTAGCAATAATTCTGCTAATTATGATGATAACCCCATCAATAAAAGCAATAATTACTGTAATAATTATAATTATGAGAGTAATTAGAACGATGATTATGATAATAATTATACAGTGATAATTATAATGATGATTTCCCTAATAATTGCAATAATAGCAATAATCAACACTATTCTAATGATTTTCCTAATAACAATAACGACAATGATAATTGAAAAAATAATAAAAGTAATTATAACACGACTATTATTTCTATTATAATCCTTATTCCTGTTGTTATTATTTCCAGAATTATCCATATTGTCATTATCATTATTAAAATAATCATAATGATGAAAATTACATTAATAATTAAGATAATTATTATTATCATGACTATGTTAAGGGTGAATAGGGCGATAATGATTGTAATGATAATAATAATGATGATGACAATAATGATAATTATCATTGCAAAGCCTATCTATGAGAAAAAGGCTAAAAGTAAAAAATCCCAAAAGTCGAAAAACCGGCGAAATCTACCGAAATACAGCCTTTGAAGAAATGAGTCGAAAACCCCCCTTTTTCGAGTTTAAAGGATGATTATGATGATCTTAGCAATAATCCTGCTAATTATGATGATTTTGAAAATAACCTCATCAATAATGACGTCAATGACAATATAAATGATAATTATGAGAGTAATTAGGGCAATAATTATGATAATAATTATAAAATGATAATTATAATGATGATTTGCATAATAATTGCAATAATAGCAATAATCAACACTATTCTAATGATTTTCCTAATAATAATAACGACAATGATAACAGAAATAATAATAAAAGTAATTATAACTCGGCTATCATTGTTATTATAATCCTTATTATTGTTATAATTTCCAGGATTATCCTTATTGTCATTATCATTATTAAAATAATTATAATGATGAAAATGACATTAATAATTAAGATAATGATTATTATAATGACTATATTAATTGTGATTAGGGCGATTATGACAGTAATGATAATAATGATGATCATAATGACAATAATCATACTTATAATTATAAAGCCCATCTATAATGAGAAAAAGGCTAGAAGTAGAAATATCCCAAAAGTCAAAAAACCGGTTAAATCTAGCGAAATACAGTCTTTGTTAATTTTGATGATTTTGATGATAACCCCATCAATAATGACAATAATGACGATAATAATGATAATTATGAGAGTAATTAGGACAATAATTATGACAATAATTATACAATGATAATTATAATGATGATTTGCCTAATAATTGCAATAATAGCAATAATCAACACTATTCTATTGATTTTCCTAATAATAATAACGACAATGATAACAGATATAATAATTATAATTCGACTATAATTGTTGTTAAAATCCTTATTATTGTTGTTATTATTTCCAGAATTATCATTATTGTCATTATCATTATTAATATAATTATAATGATGAAAATGACATTAATAATTAAGATAATGATTATTATAATGACTATATTAAGGGTAATTAGGGCGATAATGACAGTAATGATAATAATGATGATGATAATGACAATAATGATGATGATTATCATTTTAAAGCCCATCTATAATGAGAAAAAGGCTAAAAGTAGAAAAATCCCAAAAGTCGAAAAACAGGCTAAATCTAGCGAAATACAGCCTCTGGAGACATGAGTCGAAAATATAATATAAATAATAACGACAATGATAACAGAAATAATAATAAAAGTAATTATACCACGGCTATTATTGTTACTATAATCCTTATTATTGTTGTTATTATTTCGAGAATAATCATTATTGTCATTATCAATATTGAAATAATTATAATGATGAAAATGACATTAATAATTAAGATGATTATTATAATGACTATTAAGGTTGATTAGGGCGACAATGATAGTAATGATAATAATGATGATGATAATGACAATAATAATGATAATTACCATTATAAAGCCCATCTATAATGAGAAAAAGGCTAAAAGTAGAAAAATCCCATAAGTCGAAAAACCGGCGAAATCAAGCGAAATACAGCCGTTGGAGAGATGAATCGAAAACCCCCCTTTTTCGAGTTTAAAGGATGATTATGATGATCTCAGCAATAATTCTGCTAATTATGATGGTTTTCATGATAACCCGATCAATAATGAAAATAATGATGATTATAATGATAATTGTGAGAGTAATTAAGACAATAATTATGATAATAATCATACAATGATAATTATAATGATGATTTGCCTAATAATTGCAATAATAGCAATAATCAACACTATTCTAATGAGTTTCCTAATAACAATAACGACAATGATACCAAATAATAATAGAAGTAATTATAATAACGCTATTAATGTTATTATAATCCTTATTATTGTTGTTATTATTTCCAGAATTATCATTACCATTACTAAAATAATTATAATTATGAAAATGACACTAATAATTAAGGTAATGATTATTATAATGACTATATTAAGGGTGATTAGGGCGATAATGTTAGTAATAATAATAATGATGATAATGACAATAATGACAATTATCATTATAAAGCCCATGTATAATGAGAAAAAGGATAAAAGTAGAAAAATCCCAAAAGTCTAAAAATCAGCGAAATTTAGCGAAATACAGCCTTTGGAGAGATGAGTCGAAACCCCCCCCTTTTCGAGTTTAAATGATGATTATGATGATCTTGGCAATAATCCTATTAATTATGATGATTTTGATAACACCATCAATAATGACAATAATGATGATAATAATGATAATTATGAGAGTAAGAAGGACAATAATTATGATAATAATTATACAATGATAATTATAATGATTTGCCAAATAATTGCAATAATAGCAATAATCAACAGTATTCTAATGATTTTCCTAATAATAATAACGACAGTGATAACAATAATAATACAAGTAATTATAATACGACTATTATTGTTGTTAAAATCCTTATTATTGTTATTATTATTTCCAGTATTATCATTATTGCCATTATCATTATTAAAATAATTATAATGATGAAAATTACATTAATAATTAAGATAAGGATTATTATAATGCCTATATTAAGGGTGATTAAGGCGATAATGACAGTAATGATAATAATGATGATGATAATGACAATAATAATAATTATCATTGTAAAGCCCATCTATAATGAGAAAAAAGGCTAAAAGTAGAAAATTTCCAAAAGTCGGAAAACCAGCGAAATCTAGCGAAATACGGCCTTTGGAGAGATGAGTCGAAAACCCCCTTTTTCGAGTTTAAAAGATAATTATGATGATCTTAGCAATAATTCTGCTAATTATGATGAATTTCATGATAACCACATCAATAATGACACTAATAACGATAACAATGATAATTATGAGAGTAATTAGAACAATAATTATGATAATTCTACAATGATAATTATAATGATGATTTTCCTAATAATTGATTGCAATAATAGCAATAATCAACACTATTCTAATGATTTTCCTAATAATAATAACGGCAATGATAACAAATAATAAAAGTAATTATAACACGGCAATTATTGTTATTATAATCCTTATTATTGTTGTTATTATTTCCAGAATTATTATTATTGTCATTATCATTATTAAAATAATTATAATGATGAAAATGACATTAATAATTAAGATAAAGATTATTATATTGACTAAATTAAGGGTGATTAGGGCGATAATGACAGTAATGATAATAATGATGATGATAATGATAAAAATGATTATTATCATTATAAAGCCCATCTATATAAGAAAAAGGATAAAACTAGAAAAATGCCATAAGTCGAAAACAGGCGAAATCTAGCGAAACACAGCCTTTGGAGAGATGAGTCGAAAACCCCCCTTTTTCGAGTTTAAAGGATTTTTATGGTGATCTTAGTAATAGTTCTGCTAATTATGATGATTTTGATGATAACCCCATCAATAATGAGAATAATGACGATAATTATGATAATTATGATATTAATAATTAAGATAATGATTATTATAAAGACTATATTAAGGGTGATTAGGGCGATAATGACAGTAATGATAATAATGATGATTAAAATGTCAATAATGATGATAATTATCATTATAAAGTCCATCTATAATGAGAAAAAGGCTAGAAGTAGAAAAATCCCATGTCGTAAAACCGGCGAAATCTAGCGAAATACAGCCTTTGGAGAGATGGGTCGAAAACCCCCCTTATTCGAGCTTAAAGGATGATTCTGATGATCTTATCAATAATTCCAGAATTATCATTATTGACATTATCATCATCATTATTATCGATACTATTATCATCGCCCTAATCACCCTTAACATAGTCATTATAATAATCATTATCTTAATTATTGATGTCATTTTCATCATTATAATGCAATAATGATAATTCTGAAAATAATAACAACAATATTAAGGATTATAATATCAATAATAGCCGTGTTATAATTGCTTTTATTATTATTTCTGTTATCACTGTGGTTATTATTAGGAAAATCAATAGAATAATGTTGATTATTGCTATTATTGCAATTATTAGGCAAATCATCATTATAATTATCATTGTAAATCATCATATTTATTGTCCTATTTACTCTCATAATTATCATTATTATCGTCTTTGACGTCATTATTGATGGGGTTATCATCAAAATCATCATAATTAGCAGGATTATTGCTAAGATCATCATAATCGACTCATCTCTCCATAGGCTGTATTTCGCTAGATTTCGCCAGTTTTTTTACTTTTGGTATTTTTCTACTTATAGCACTTTTCTCATTATAGATGGGCTTTATAATGATGATTACCATTATTGTCATTATCATCATCAATATTATCATTACAGTCATTATCGCCCTAATCACCCTTAATAGAGTCATTCTAATAATCATTATCTTAATTATTAATGTCATTTTCACCATTATAATTATTCTAATAATGATAATTCTGGAAATAATAACAACAATAATAAGGATTATAATAACAATAACAGCCGTGGTATAATTACTTTTATTATTATTTCTGCTATCATTGTCGTTATTATTATTATTAGGAAAATCATTAAAATAGTGTTGGTTATTGCTATTATATCAATTATTAGGAAAATCATACTTATAATTTTCATTGTATAATTATTATCATAATTATTGTCTAAAATACTCTCATACTTAACATTATTATCATAAATATTGTCTTTATTGATTGGGTTATCATCAAAATCATCATAATTAGCAGAATTATTACTAAGATCATCATAATCATCCTTTACAATCGAAAAAGGGGGGTTTTCCACTCATCTCTCCAAAGGCCTTATTTAGCTAGATTTCGCACTTTTTTCGACTTTTGGGATTTTTCTAATTTTAGCCTTTTTCTCTTTATAGATGGGCTTTATAATGATAATTATCATTATTATCATTATCATCATTACTATCATTGCTGTCATTATCGCCCTCATCACCCTTAATATATTCATTATAATAATCATTATCTTAATTGTTAATGTCATTTTCATCATCATAATTATTTTAATAATGATAATGATAATAATGATAATTCTGGAAATAATAACAACAATAATATGGATTATAATAACAATAATAGCCGTGTTATAATTACTTTTATTATTTTTTTATCATTGTCGTTATTATTATTAGGAAAATCATTAGAATAGTGCTGATTATTGCTATTATTGCAATTATTAGGCAAATCATCATTATAATTATCATTGTATAATTATCATAATTATTGTCCTAATTACTCTCATAATTATAATTATTATCGTCATTATTGTCATTATTGATGGGGTTATCATCAAAATCATCATAATTAGCAGAATTATTGGTAACGTCATCATAATCATCCTTTAAACTCGAAAAGGGGGGTTTTCGACTCATTTCGCTAGATTTCGCCGGTTTTTCGACTTAAGGGATTTTTCTACTTTTAGCCTTTTTGTCATTATAGGTGGGCTTTATAATGATAATTATCATCATTATTGTTATTATCATCATTATTATCATTACTGTCATTATCGCCCTAATCACCCTCAACATAGTCATTATAGTAATCAAAATCTTAATTGTTAATGTCATTTTCATCCTTATAATTATTTTCATAATGATAATGACAATAATGATAATTCTGGAAATAATAACAACAATAATAAGGATTATAATAACAATAATAGCCGTGTTATAATTACTTTTATTATTTCTGTTCTCACTGTCGTTATTATTATTAGGAAAATCATTAGAATCATTAGAATTATTTTCATAATTATTGTACTAATTACTCTCATAATTATCATTATTATCGTCATTATTCTCATTATTGATGGGGTTATCATCAAAATCATCATAATTAGCAGAACTATTACTAAGATCATCATAATCATCTTTTAAACTCGAAAAATGGGGGTTTTCGAATCCTCTTTCCAAAGGCTGTATTTCGCTAGATTTCGCCGGTTTTTCGACTTTAGCCTTTTTCCCATTATAGATGGGCTTTACAATAATAATTATCATCATTTTTGTAATTATTACAATCATTATTATCATTCCTGTCATTATAGCCCTAATCACCCTTCATATAGTCATTATAATAATCATTATTTTAATTATTAATGTCATTTACCTTATAATTATTTTAATAATGATAATGACAATAATGATAATTCTGGAAATAATAACAATAATAGCCGTGTTATAATTACTTTTATTATTATTTCTGTTATCATTGTCGTTATTATTATTAAGAAAATCATTAGAATAGTGTTGATTATTGCTATCATTGCAATTATTAGGCAAATCATTATAATTATCATTGTATAAATATTATCATAATTATTGTCCTAATTACTCCCATAATTATCATTATCGTCATTATTGTCATTATTGATTGGGTTATCATCAAAATCATCATAATTAGCAGAACTATTGCTAAGACCATCATAATCATCCTTTAACCTCGAAAATGGGGGTTTTCTACTTTTTCTACTTTTAGCCTTTTCTCATTATAGATGGGCTTTATAATGATAATAATCATCATTATTGTCATTATCATCATCATTATTATCATTACTGTTATTACCACCCTAATCACCCTTAATATAGTCATTATAATAATCATTATTTTAATTATTAATATTATTTTCATCATTATAATTATTTTAATAAAGATAATGACAATAATGATAATTCCGGAAATAATAACAAGAATAATAAGGATCATAACTATAATAGCCGTGTTATAATTACTTATTATTTCTGTTATCATTGTCGTTGTTATTATTAGGAAAATCCTTAGAATAGTGTTGATTATTGCTATTATTGCAATTATTAGGCAAATTATCATTAAAATTATCATTGTATAATCATCATGATTATTGTCCTAATTACTCTCATAATTATCTTTATTATTGTCATTATTGTCATTATTCATGGGGTTATCATCAAAATCATCATATATAGCAGGATTGTTGCTAAGATCATTATAATCAAATTTCAAATCAAATTTCACATAAGCTTATCAAATTTCACATAAGATGAGACCAACCTTCTTTTTTTCGGAATAATTTTAAAAATCCGGCAAGCGTCCAAAAAACGACAATGAAGAAATTTTCCATATAAATAACTAAACATGATATGTTTTTCATATGGTGTATTTTCTTTTCTTTATGTTTTCATCATACATAGTTACTTTGATCTATGAGCAAAACATTTCGAAAATGCAAACCTCTCCCCCCCCATAGGGGGTAGTTTTGCCAAATATTTTCAGATCACCACCAAAATTTTATGGAATATTAATTAGGCTAAGACAAACCTCAGGTTAAAATTTTATTCAAATCTGTTGATGCAATAAGCGTCTAAGTTAGGTTAAAACTCACCTTTGGTTAAAATCTCGTTAAAATGTGTTCATAACTTTTAGAAATATTAGAAAACACAAACTAACAATCAAAAAAACAACAAATAAACAATCAACAAACAAACAAAGAAACAAACGGAAGTAACAATATAAATAAACAAAAGGTCATGGGGTACACGAAAATTATCTATATGTGCTCATATACGTTATATACATAGTTTCACATCGCCATGTAATTGTTTTTTGTCTTTCCACGGGGTCTGAGAGTGAAATTTGGCTACGTGACCCCGTAAAGTTATTCCGCAGATTTAAAAAGACGATTTTCATGGTCCAGGATGGCCCGGCCACGCGGGGATAAGTATGCGTTTGGTACCCGACCGACTGGAGAAAAGTTATTCTTTCGACAAATATTATACGTTGTAAAACCCCATTAGAGCATCAATAATAGGTATATGATAGATAATTATATCAAATACAAGTATTCTGTACATGATTTGTCATGTAAAATGTAAACATAATAAAAAGGAATAAGATCGCGATTTTTAGGTCCGTCATATTTTTAAGCATACTACACGTATATTCGGTCCGATTTTAAAGTATTATGGCTCATTTTGTAGCTGAATAATAGTTCTATTACATATTGCCATGAGGATTTGCAATATTTTCACGTGGTTCTTGTAAAAGTGACATATGTTTTCAAAATCTCCTATTAGGGTGTTAAAATAGTCACCTTCGGAAAATATTCACCAAGAAAAAAGTAAGGTCAACTTCTGCATATAATAGTAGAAAGATAGTTCTATTCAAACATGAAATCAGAATGGCTGTATGATTTTTTTTTTTTTTTTTTTTTTGATTTTTGAGAATTTTTTAAAAATGGTCAATGTAGGCCTATAGACCCCCAGATCACTGCCACCACTCCGCACTATACGTAAGATTTTGAGAAACCGTTACGTGCTGGCAATGTCCGCAAGACTTCGGAATGCAGGTAGATGATAGAGGATTATGTTGTACGAAGACTAATTTTATGCCTTGTTTTGTTGATATCAAGATAGCCTTGGAAAGATGAAGAAACGTAAAATGCCGATATCTCGGAACTCCACCTTTAGGGGTGGGTCAAAGGATTCCGGGCACACCATATGTCCAAAATTAACATATTATGGCTCATTTTCTAGAAAAATAAAATATCTGCAACTTGATCGAGAGCGTTTTCGCAGTTTTTGCCTGTACTTCTTGTAAAAGTGGTCAATGTAAGAAAATTTTTACCTTTTTTTTTTCTTGAAGTCCCCTACTTCAAAGATTCACAAAAAAAAAAAAAAAAAAAAAAATTGAAGTCGAAATCGAAAAAACGCTCTCGATCAAGTTGTAGATATAAGGTAGTTCTGTGCAAAAATCAAATTAAAATTGAATGTCTTGCCGTTTCTGAAGTCGGAATCCTTTGACCCAGGTGCTGCATTTTCAAAATGGCGAATTTCGCATTTTTCCGTTTTTTGACAAAAATTCAAAAACTGTTCGGGCGATTTCGAAAAAAAATCGACCACAGGCAATGGGAAGGGGCCCAAATAAAAGGGTGTGAGTTTCATCAAAATCGGCAAGAAAAATCGAAAAATTAAAAAAAAAGAAAAAAAAAGCAGACGGTCCCCTAAAGGATGATTATAATGATCTAAGCAATAATTCTGCTAATTATGATGATTTTGATGATATCCACATTAATAATAACAATAATGACGATAATAGTGCTAATTATGAGAGTAATTAGGAGAAAGATTAGGATAATTATACAATGATAATTATAATGATTTCCCTAATAATTGCAATAATAGCAATAATCAACACTATTCTCATGATTTTCCTAATAATAATAACGACAAGGATAACAGGAATAATAATAAAAATAATTATAACACGGCTATTATTGTTATAATAATCCTTATTATTGTTGTTATTTCCAGAATTATCATTATTGTCATTATCGTTATTAAGATAATTATAATGATGAAAATGACATTAACAATTAAGATAATGATTATTATAATGACTATATTAATTGTGATTAGGGCGATAATGACAGTAATGATAATAATGATGATGATAATGAGAATAATGATGATAATTATCACTATAAAGCCCATCTATAATGAGAAAAAGGCTAAAAGTAGAAAAATCCCTCAAGTCGAAAAACCTGCGAAATCAAGCGAAATACAGCCTTGTGATAGATAAGTCAAAAACCACACTTTTTCGAGTTTAATGAATGATTATGATGATCTTAGTAATAATCCTGCTAATTATGATGATTTTCATGATAACCCCATCGATAATGACGATAATAATGATAATTATGAGAGTAATTAGGAAAATAATTATGATGATAATTATACAATGATAATTATAATGATGATTTACCTAATAATTGTAATAATAGTAATAATCAACACTATTCTAATGATTTTCCTAATAATAATAACGACAGTGATAACAGAAATAATAATAAAAGTAATTATAACACGGCTATTATTGTTACTATAATCCTTATTATTGTTGTTATTATCTCCAGAATTATAATTATTGTCATTATCATTAAAATAATTATAATGATGAATATGACATTAATAGTTAAGATAATGATTATTATAATGACTATATTAAGGGTATTAGGGCGATAATGACAGTAATGATAATAATGATGATGATAATGACAATAATGATGATAATTATCGTTATAAAGCCCATCTATACTGAGAAAAAGGCTAAAAGTAGAAAAATCCTAAAAGTCGAAAAACCGGCGAAATCTAGCGAAATACAGCTCATGGTGAGATGAGTGGAAAACCCTCCTTTTTCGAGTTTAAGGGATGATTATGATGATCTTGGCAATAATTTTGCTAATTATGATGATTTTGATGATAACCTCATCAACAATGATAATAATGAGGATGATAATGATAATTATGAGAGTAATTAGGATAATGATTATGATAATAATTATGCAATGATAATTATAATGATTTGCCTAATAATTGCAATAATAGCAATAATCAAAACTATTCTAATGATTTTCATAATAATAATAACGACAATGATAACAGAAATAATAATAAAAGTAATTATAATACGGCTATTATTGTTATTATAATCCTTATTATTGTTATTATTTTAGGAAATATCATTATTGTCATTATCATTATTAAAATAATTATAATGATAAAAATGACATTGATAATTAAGATAATGATTATTATAATGACTATAATGACAGTAATGATAATGATGATGATAATGACAATAATGATGATAATTATCATTATAAAGCCCATCTATAATGAGAAAAATGCTAAAAGTAGAAAAATCCCATCAGTCGAAAAACCGGCGAAATCTAGAGAAATAGAGCCTTTGGAGAGATGAGTCAAAAACCCCCCTTTTTCGAGTTTAAAAGATGATTATGATGATCTTAGCAATAATCCTTCGTATAATTATGATGATAATTATACAATGATAGTTATAATAATGATTTACCTAATAATTGTAATAATATTAATAATCAACAATATTCTAATGATTTTCCTAATAATAATAACGACAGTGATAACGGAAATAATAATAGAAGTAATTATAACAAGGCTATTATTGTTATTATAATCCTTATTATTGTTGTTATTATTTCCAGAATTATCATTATTGTCATTATCACTATTAAAATAATTATAAGGATGAAAATGACATTAATAATTAAGATAATGATTATTATAATGACTATATTAAGGGTGATTAGGGCGATAATGACATTAATGATAATGATGATGATAATGACAATAATGATGATAATTATCATTATAAAGCCCATCTATAATGAGAAAAAGGCTAAAAGTAGATAAATCCCAAAATTAAAAAAACCGGCGAAATCTAGCGAAATACAGCCATTGGTGAAATAGTGGAAAACCCCCCTTTTTCGAGTTTAAGGGATGATTATGATGATCTTGGCAATAATTCTGCTAATTATGATCATTTGGATGATAACGCCATCAAAAATGACAATAATGACGATAATAATAATAATTATGAGAGTAATTAGGACAATACTTATGATAATAATTATACAATGATAATTATCATGATGATTTGCCCAATAATTGCAATAATAGCAGTAATCAACACTATTCTAACGATTTCCATAATTATAATAACGACAATGATAACAGAAATAATAATATAAGTAATTAAATCACCGCTATTATTGTTATTATAATCCTTATTATTGCTCTTATTTCCAGAATTATTATTATTGTCATTATCATTATTAAAATATTTATAATGATGAAAATACCATTAATAATTAAGATAATGATTATTATAATGACTATCTTAAAGGGTGATGATAGTGACAATAATGATTATAATTATAATTGTAAAGCCCATCTATAATAAGAAAAAGGCTAAACGTAGAAAAATCCCAAAAGTCGAAAAACCGGCGAAATCAAGGGAAATACAGCCTTTGGAGAGCTGAGTCGAAAACCCTCCTTTTTCGAGTTTAAAGGATGATTATGATGATCTTAGCAATAATTCTGCTAATTATGATGATTTTCATGATAACCGAATCAATAATGACAATAATGATAATAATTATCATTATAAAGCCCATCTATAATGAGAAAAAGGCTAAAAATAGAAAAATCTCAAAAGTCGAAAAACCGGCGAAATCTAGCGAAATTCAGCATTTGGAGAGCTGAGTCGAAAACCCCCTTTTTCGAGTTTAAAGGATGATTACGATGATCTTAGCAATAATTCTGCTAATTATGATGATTTCGATGATAACAATCAATAATGACAATAATAACGATAATAATGATAATTATGAGAGTAATTAGGACAATAATTATGATAATAGCAATATTCAACACTATTCTAATGATTTTCCTAATAATAATAACGACAATGATATAAGGACAATGAAAAAATGATATAAGGACAATGAAAAAAGAAATAATAATAGAAGTAATTATAACACGGCTATTATTGTTATTATAATCCTTAATATTGTTATTATATCCAGAATTATCATAATTGTCATTATCATTATTAAGATAATTATAATGATGAAAATGACATTAATAATTAAGATGATGATTATTATAATGACTATATTAAGGGTGATTAGGGCGATAATGACAGTAATGATAATAATGATGATAATAATGACAAAAATGATAATAATTATCATTATAAAGCCCATCTATAATGAGTAAAAGGCTAAAAGTAGAAAAATCCCAAAAGCCGGAAAACCGGCGAAATTTCGCGAAATCCAGCATTTGGAGAGATGAATCGAAAACCCCCCTTTTTCGAGTTTAAAGGATGATTTCGATGATCATAGCAATAATTCTTCTAATTATGATGATTTTGATGATAACCGAATCAATAATGACAATAATGACGGTAATAATGATAATTATGAGAGTAATTAGGACAATAATTATGATCATAATTATACAATGATAATTATAATGAAGATTTGCCTAATAATTGAAATAATAGCAATAATCAACACTATTCTAATGATTTTCCTAATTATAATAACGACAATGATAACAGAAATAATAATAGAAGTAATTATAACACGGCTATTATTGTTACTATAATCCTTATTATTGATGTTATTATTTCCAGAATTATCATTATTGTCATTATCATTATCAAAATAATTATAATGATGAAAATGGCATTAATAATTAAGATAATGACTATTATAATTACTATATTAAGGGTGATTAGAGCGATGATGATAGTAATGATAATAATGATGATGATGACAATAATGATAATAATTATCATTATCAAGCCCATTTATAATGAGAAAAAGGCTAAAAGTAGAAAAATCCCAAAAGTCGAAAAACCGGCGAAATCTAACGAAATTCAGCATTGGAGAGATGAGTCGAAAACCCCCCTTTTTCGAGTTTAAAGGATGATCTATAATGATTTTAGCAATAATTCTGCTATTTATGATGATTTGGATGATAAATCCATCAATAATGACAATAATGACGATAATAATGATAATTATGAGAGTATTTTAAACAATTATTATGATTATAATTATACAATGAAAATTATA
>NC_091551.1:30899331-30912827 GCF_042767895.1 Penaeus vannamei | reverse complement strand
TGTATATATATATATATATATATATATATATATATATATATATATATATATATATATATATATTTATTTATTTATATACTTTTATATATATACATACATACACTTATATATATATATATATATATATATATATATATGTGTGTGTGTGTGTGTGTGTGTGTGTGTGTGTGTGTGTGTGTGTGTCTATATGTGTGTATACATACATACATACATATATATATATATGTGTGTGTGTGTGTGTGTGTGTGTGTGCGTGTGTGTGTGTGTGTGTGTGTGTGTGTGTGTGTGTGTGTGTGTGTGTGTGTATACATAATATATATATATATATATATATATATATATATATATATATATATATATATATATATATATATATATATATATATATATATATATATATATATATATATATATATATATATATATATGTATATGTATATATATATATATATTTATATATTTGTGTATGTATATGTATATGTATATATATATATATATATATATATATATATATATATATATATATATATGTTTATGTATATATATATATATATATATATATATATATATATATATATATATATATATATGTATATATATATTGTGTGTGTGTGTGTGTGTGTGTGTGTGTAAATATGTATGTATATATATACATACATACATACATATATATATATATATATATATATATATATATATATATATACTTATAAATAAATATATATATATATATATATATATATATATATACTTATATATATACATACACACACACACATACACACACACTTGATGAGTTCTCACTGATGTTGCCGTTCTCTCTCTTTCTTCTAACTTTTTTCAAAGTTATATCTCTCAAAGTTTAGTTTTTGAAGTTCAAGAGAATCTGCTTCAGTCTTATTTAGACTTACTGTAACATTTCCATCAATGTCTAAAGCTTTTGTAGGCAATACACTTTCTTTTACTAAAGTCTGAAGTACTAACTCCCTTATTTCACTTTTACGAGCATTGTTTTTTAAGGGATGTAATGTTTTGCTAAATTTATCCAATCATCCTTTTTGCACTTGTGTAAATTTTCATTTGATGGTTTTTCAATAAATTCTTTAAAATCAAACATTTTGTATTGCAGTGAACAGCACAACAAAATTAAACTTATGAATTAATAATTGAATTACAAATTTGTAGTTTAAAGCAAACAGCTACTTGATGAAGTTAAAACAAAATCACTTTCATTTTAATTATTAAATCAAAGAAGGAGGCTTAATCTACAAATTTATAACAGGTCGGTTGGCCAAAGGTAAAAATAAATGAAATATCATTGGTCTTCACTCTTCACAGAAAAATAGGTCAGGCCCCCATGTGACACTTACTTCCATCCAGGACTATAATCTAGGGGATTTCTTATTGTTATATGTATTCAAAACCCAGATGGGGTAGTGCAACCAAATTATTCATCAACATTGATTTAAAAAATAAAGTAGCTCAAGAGGTCAATGAGAGAGTAATTAAACACGAACAAGTTGATTATTCATCAAAAATATGTAATATACACAAAAAAACATGAAATATTAGAAAATTAGGAACATCCATCAACAATTAAGTATAAAAATGGATAACAATTAAGTATAAAAATGGATAACATGTGAAGTACCCTATTAGCACCCTTGTTAGGTGAATATCATGTGAAGACACTGAGGCATTCTTTCATTGAGAATATAAAATATGCAGACATAATATCGGAATAGAATAATTATAAATGTTCGTGGTTCCTAGCCTCGCAATGTCAACACTGAACAACAGCAACCTGTTGCGAGGAGTTTCATTTGTTTTGTTATGTGTACTAACACACTTTGACCAACCTTTAATTATATATTTAAACCATCTTAGATATATAAGCAATCTTACAGGAACTTACTTAAAAGCAAACAAGGTTCCATGACGTAAATTTTCCGGCTTAAAACAAAAGGAATTGCACACAACCGCCTTCCTCCCACGATGTCGGGCAACTACAAAGCCGTTTTCCACAGATCCACTAAAGTATATTTCTCTTCAATGATTACAATCTGAATATCAACTTTTTAAACTAAATTTAATCATCTTAGATATTTTAATATCACATTCAACAGAAATAGGTATCAAATAATGAGTTACTAAAATATGGTAATTATTTAGTATATACTTGGGTCGAAGGAAAGAAATGAAGAAATTAAATCAAAGAATAGACTTAAATAAAGTCAATAAAATGGACAAAGGTATATCCATGACACTATTATCATTATATAAATAGTTATAATGATAAAAATAGCAATAATAATTAGAATAATAATTATCATAACTGTAATAATGATGATGATAATAATAATAATGATGATAATGACTATAATGATAATAATCATGAAAATAATGACAGTAATGATAATAATGATGATAATAATTATTATTCAGTCCATTTATAATGAAATAAAGGCCAGAAGTCATAAAATCCCAAAAGTCGAAAAAAAAACCAGCAAAATCTAGCGTATTAAAGCCTTTTGAGATAAACGTCAAAAAAAAAAAACTTTTTCGCTTCTTAGTGGTAATTATGAGGATTTTAACATTAATTCTGGTAATTATGAGGATTTTAACATTAATTCTGGTAATTATGAGGATTTTCATGATAATTACTTTATTACTGACAATAATGATAATGACAATGGAATGACATAATGATAATTTTATAAATAATAATGACACTAATAATAACTATAATGACAATGATAATGATGACATTATTATTTCTATTGCCATTATTAGTATTAAAATTATTGAAAAAGAGTTATATATTTCAGTAATTATCAAAATTATCATTATAATTATGATTTTATCACTATTATTGTCATCATTGCCATTATCATCATAATAATCATCATTATTGTCATTAATAAAGGAATTAACATGAAAATCATCATAATTGCCTGAATTAATGTTAAAATCCTCAAAATTACCATTAAAAAGCGAAAAGGTTTTTTTTCGATGCTTCTCTGAAAAGGCTATAATACGAAAGATTTAACCGTTTTTTCGACTTTTGGGATTTTATTACCTTTATTTCATTATAAATGGACAAAATGATGATTATTATCCCATTATTATCATTACTGTCATCATTTTCATGATTATTATTATAGTCATTATCATCATGTTTATCATTATTATTATCATCATTATTGCAGTTATAATAATTATTGTGCTAATTATTATTGCTATTTTTATCATTGTAACTATTTATATAATGATAATAGAAATAATGATAATTATATAAATAATAATGACAATAATGATAATTATAGTGACAATGATAATTATGTTATTATTTCTATTGCCATTATTAGTATGAACATTATTGGAATAGAGTTAATTATTGCTATTATTGCAGTAATTATCAAAATTATCATTATAATTATGATTTTATCATTAATATTGTCATTATTATCATAATTATCATCATTATTGTCAATAATAAAGGATTTATCATGAAAATCATCATAATTACCTGAATTAATGTTAAAATCCTCATAATTACCATTAAAAGGCGAAAAGGGGGGTTTTCGATGTTTCTTTCAAAAAGCTGTAATACGTTAGATTTTACCGCTTTTTCGACTTTTGGGATTTTTTTTACTTCTGGCCTTTATTTCATTATAAGTGGACTGAATAATAATTATTATCATTAACATTACTGTCATTATTTTCTTGACTATTATCATTATAGTGATTATCATCATGATTATCATTATTATTATCATTATTTCAGTTATAATAATTATTATGCTAATTATTATTGATATTTTTATCATTATAACTATCTATATAATGACAATTTAAATAATGATAATTTTATAAATAATAATGACAATAATGATAATTAAAATGACAATGATAATGTTATTATTATTTCTATTGCCATTATTAGTATGAACATTAGTATGAACAGTCAATTATTGCAATTATTGCAGTAATTATCAAAATTATCATTATGATTATGATTTTATCATTATTATTGTCATTATCATTGTCATTACCATTATTATTGGAATAGAGTTAATTATTGCTATCATTGTAGTAATTATCAAAATTTTCATTATAATTATGATTTTATCATTTTTATTGTCATTATCATCATAATTATCATCATTATTGTCAACAATGAAGGTATTATCATGAAAATCATTATAATTACCGGAATTAATGTTAATATCCTCATAATTACCATTAAAAAGCGAAAAAGGGTTTTTTAGACGTTTTTATGAAAAGGCTGTAATACGCTAGATTTTGCTGTTTTTATCGACTTCTGGGATTTTTTTCCTTCTGGCCTTTATGTCATTATAAATGGACTGAATAAAAAATATCATTATTATCATTACTGTCATTATTTTCATAATTATTATCATTATAGTCATTATCATCGTGATTATCATTATTATTATCATCATTATTGCAGTTATGATAATTATCATGCTAATTATTATTACTATTTTTATCATTATAACTATTTATATAATGATAATTCTAGAAATAATGACAATAATAATTATTATAATGACAATGATAATGATATTATTATTTCTATTGCCATTATTAGTATGAAAATTATTGGAATAGAGTTAATTGCTATTATTGCAGTAATTATCAAAATTATCATTATAATTATCATTTTATCATTATCATTGTCATTATCATCACAATTATCATCATTATATTCAATGATAAAGGAATTATCATGGAAATCATCAAAATTACCTGAATTGATGTTAAAATCCTCATCATTACCATTAAAATGCGAAAAAAAAAATTCTCTCAAAAGGCTAGATTTTGACGTTTTTTTTCGTTTTTTAGGATTATATAACTTCTGGCCTTTGTAACATTATACATGGACTGAATAATAATTATTATCATTATTATCATTGCTGCCATTATTTTCATGATTATTATCATTATAGTCATTATCATCATGATTATCATTATTATAATTATCATCATTATTGCAGTTATGATAATTATTATGCTACTTATTATTGCCATTTTTATCATTATAACTCTTTATATAATGATAATAGCAATAATGATAATTTTGGAAATAATAATGACAATTATCATTGTCATTATCATCATAATTATCATCATTTTTGTCAATAATAAAGGAATTATCATGAAAATCATCATAAATGCCTGAATTAATGTTAAAATCCTCATACTTACAATTGAAATGAGAAAAAGGTTTTTTTTATCGACGTTTCTCTCAAAATTATTATCATCATTATCATTACTGTCATTATTTTAATGATTATTATCATTATAGTCATTATCATCTTGATTATCATTATTATCATCATTATTGCAGTTATAATCATTATTATGGTAATTATTATTGCTATTTTTATCAATATAACTATATAATGATAATAGCAATAATGATAATTCTAGAATTAATAATGACAATAATAACAATTATAATGACAATGATAATGATGTTATTATTTCTATTGCCATTATTAGTATGAAAATTATTGGAATAGAGTTAGTTATTGCTATTATTGAAGTAATCAAAATTATTATAATTATGATTTTATCATTATTATTATCATTATCATTGTCATCATAATCATAATCACAATCATTATTGTCAATAATAAAGGAATTATCATGAAAATTATCCCAATTACCTGAATTAATTTTGAAATCCTCATAATTACCATTAAGAAGCGGAAAAGGGTTTTTTTCGACGTTTCTCTCAAAAGGCTGTAATATGATAAATTTTGCCGTTTTTTCGACTTTTAGGATTTTATTACTTCTGGCCTTTATTTCATTATAAATGGACTGAATGATAATTATTATTATCATTACTGTCATTATTTTCATGATTATTATCATTATAGTCATCATCATGATTATCATTATTATTATCATCATTATTGTAGTTATAATAATTATTATACTAATTATTATTGCTATTTTTATCATTATAACTATTTATATAATGATAATAGGAATAATTATAATTTTAGAAATAATAATGACAATAATAATAATTATAAAGACAATGATAATGATATTATTTTTATTGCCATTATTAGTATGAAAGTTATTGGAATAGAGTTAATTATTACATTAATTATCAAAATTATCATTATAATTATGATTTTATCATTATTATTGTCATTATCATAGTCAATATCATCATAATTATCATCATTATTGTCAATAATAAAGGAATTATCATGAAAACGACGATAATTACCTGAATTGATGTTATAATCCTGTTAACATCCATTAAAAAGCGAAAAAGGGTTTTTTTTCGAGGTTTCTCTCAAAAGGCTGTAATACTCTAGAATTTGCCGTTTTTTTCGACTTTTTGGATTTTACTACTTTAGGTCTTTATTTCATTATAAATGGACTGAATAATAATTATTATCATTATTATCATTACTGACATTATTTTCATGATTAATATCATTATAGTCGTTATCACCATGATTATCATTATTATCATCATTATTGCAGTTATAAAAATTATTATGCTAATTATTATTGTTATTTTTTTCATTATGACTATTTATATAATGATAATAGCAATAATGATAATTTTAGAAATAATAATGACAACAATAATAATCATAATGACAATAATAATGATGTTATTATTATTTTTATTGCCATTATTAGTATGAAAGTTATTGGAATAGAGTTAATTATTGCTATTATTGCAGTAATTATCGAAATTATCATTATAATTATGATTTTATTATTATTGTCATTATCATTGTCATTATCATCATAATTACCATCGTTATTGTCAATAATAAAGGTATTATGAAAATCATCATAATTACCTGAATTAATGTTAAAATCCTCATAATTACCATGAAAAAGCGAAAAAGGTTTTTTTCGACGTTTCTCTCAAAAGGCTGTAATACGCAAGATTTTGCCGGTTTTTTTTTTTTTTTTACTTTTTGGATTTTATTACTTCTGGCCTTATTCTATTATAAATGGACTGAATAATAATTATCATCATTATTATCATTACTGTCATTATTTTCATGATTATTATCATTATAGTCACTATCATCTTGATTGTCATTATTATCATCATTATTCAGTTATAATAATTATTATGCTAATTATTATTGCTATTTTTATCATTATAACTATCTATATAATGATAATAGCAATAATGATAATTCTAAAAATAATAATGACAATCATAAGAATTATAATGACATTGAAAATGATGTTATTATTTCTATTGCCATTATTAGCATGAAAAGTATTGGAATAGTTATTATTGCAGTAACTATGGAAATTATCATTATAATTATGATTTTATCATTATTATTGTCATTACAATCATAGTTATCCTCATTATTGTCAATAATAAAGGAAGTATCATGAAAATCATCATAATTCCCTGAATTAATGTTAAAATCCTCATAATTACCATTAAAGAGAGAAAAAAGTTTTTTTTTTCGACGTTTCTCTCAAAAGGCTTTAATCCCCTAGATTTTGCCGTTTTTTCGACTTCGGGGATTTTAATACGTCTGGCCTTTATTTCATTATAAATGGACTGAATAATAATTATCATCATTATCATTACTGGAAAAACTGGAAAAAGGGGTGTTTTCGACTCATCTCTCCAAAGGCTGTACTTCGCTAGATTTCTCCGGTTTTTCAACTTTTGGGATTTTTCTACTTTTAGCCTTTTTCTCAGTATAGATGGGCTTTATAATGATAATTATCATTATTGTCATTATCATCATTACTGTCATTATCGCCCTAATTACCCTTGATATAGTCATTATGATAATCATTATCTTAATTGTTAATGTCATTTTCATCATTATAATTATTTTAATAATGATAATGACAATAATGATAATTCTGGAAATAATTACAACAATAATAAGGATTATAATAACAATAATAGCCGTGTTATAATTACTTTTATTATTATTTCTGGTATCCTAGTCGTTATTATTATTAGGAAAATCATTGGAGTATTGTTGATTATTGCTATTATTGCAATTATTAGGCAAATCATCATTGCAATTATCATTGTATAATTATTATCATAATTATTATCCTAATTACTCTAATAATTATAATTATTATCGTCATTTTTGTCATTATTGATGGGGTTATCCTCAAAATCATCATAATTAGCAGAATTATTGCTAAGATCATCATAATCATCATTGAAACTGGAAAAAACTTTTTTACGACTAATCTCTCCAAAGGCTCCATTTCACTAGATTTCGCCGGTTTTTCGACTTTTCGGATTTTTCTACTTTTAGCCTTTTTCTCATTATAGATGGGCTTTATAATGATAATTATCATCATTACTGTCATCATCCTCATTATTATCATTACTGTTATTATCGCCCTAATTACCCTTAATATAGTCATTGTAATAATTATTATCTTAATCATTAATGTCATTTTCATCATTATAATTATTTTAATAATGATAATGAAAATAATTATAATTCTGGAAATGATTTCAAAAATAATAAAGATTATAATAACAACAATAATCGTGTTATGCTTACTTTTATTATTATTTCTTTTATCATTGCCGTTATTATTATTAGGGAAATCATTAGAATAGTGTTGATTATTGTTATCATTGCAATTATTAGGCAAATCATCATTATAATTATCATTGTATAATTATTGTCCTAATTACTCTCATAATTATCATTTTTATCGTCATAATTGTCATTATTGATGGGGTTATCATCCAAATCATCATAATTAGCAGAATTATTGCTAAGATCATCATAGTCATCATTGAAACTGGAAAAAGAGGGGTTTTCGACTCGTTTTCGCTTGATTTCGCCGGTTTTTCGACTTTTTGGATTTTTCTACTTTTCACCATTTTCTCATTATAGATGGGCTTTATAATGATAATTATCATCATTATTGTCATTATCATCCTCTTTATTATCATTATTGTCATTATCATTCTCTTTATTATCTTTATTGCCCTAATTACCCTTAATATAGTCATTATAATAAAAATTATCTTAATTATTAATGTCATTTTCATCATTATAATAATTTTAATAATGATAATGACAATAATGATAATTTTGGAAACAATAACAATAATAATGATTATAATAACAATAATAGCCGTGTTATAAGTACTTTTATTATTATTTCTGTTATCATTGCCGTTGTTATTATTAGGAAAATCATTAGAATAGTGTTGATTATTGCTATTATTTGGCAAATCATCTTTATAATTATAATTGTATAATTATTATCATAATTATTGTCCTAATTACTCTCATAATTATCATTATTATCTTCATTATTGTCATTATTGATGGGGTTATCATCAAAATCATCATAATTAGCAGAATTATTGCTAAGATCATCATAATCATCATTGAAACTGGAAAAAGGGGTGTTTTCACCTCATCTCTCCAAAGACTGTATTTCGCTAGATTTCGCGTTTTTAGACTTTAGGATTTTTCTACTTTTAACCATTTTATCATTATAAATGGGCTTTATAATGATAATTATCATCATTATTGTCATTATCATCATCATTATTATCATTACTGTCAATATCGCCCTAATTACCTTTAATATAGTCATTATAATAATCATTATCTTAATTATTAATGTCATTTTCATCATTATAATAATTTTAATAAATATAAAGACAACAAAGATAATTCTGGAAATAATAACAACAATAATAAGGATGATAATAACAATAATAGCCGTGTTATAATTGCTTTTATTATTATTTCTGGTATCCTTGTCTTTATTATTATTAGGAAAATCATTAGAATAGTGTTGATTATTGCCATTATTGCAATTATTAGGCAAATCATTATAATTACCATTGTATAATTATCATAATTATTGTCCTAATTACTCTCATAATTATCATTATTATCATTATTGATGGGGTTATCATCATAATTAGCAGAATTATTGCTAAGATCTCAAGGCTGTATTTCGCTAGATTTCGCCGGTCTTTCGACTTTTGGGATCTTTCTATTTTTAGCTTTTTTATCATAATTGTCCTAATTACTCTCATAATTATCATTATCATCATAATTGTCATTATTGATTGGGTTATCATCACAATCATAATTAGAAGAATTATTGCTAAGATCATCATAATCATCATTTAAACTGGAAAAAGGAGATTTTCGACTCATCTCTCCAAAGGCTGTATTTCGCTAGATTTTGCCGTTTTTTCGACTTTTGGGATTTTTCTACTTTTAGCCTTTTTCTCATTATAGATGGGCTTTATAAGGATAATTATCATCATTATTGTCATTATCATCATTATTATCATTACTGTCAGTATCGCCCTAATTACCCTTAATATAGTTGTTAAAATAATCATTATCTTCATTATTAATGTCATTTTCATCATTATAATTATTTTGATGATAATGGCAATAATAATAATTCTGGAAATAACAACAATAATAAGGATTTTAATAATTATCATCATTATTATTATCATTACTGTCATTATCGCCCTAATTACCCTTAATATAGTCATTATAATAATCATTATCTTAAATATTAATGTCATTTTCATCATTATAATCATTTTAGTAATGATAATGACAATAATCATAATTCTGGAAATAAGAACAATAATAAGGATTATAATAACAATAATAGCCGTATTATAATTACTTTCATTATCATTTCTGTTATCATTGTCGTTATTATTATTAGGAAAATCATTAGAATAGTGTTGATTATTGCTATTATTGCAATTATTAGGCAAATCATTATAATTATCATTGTATAATTATTATCATAATTATTATGCTAATTACTCTCATAATTATCATTATTATCGTCATTATTGTCGTTATTGATGGGGTCATTATCAAAATCATCATTATTAGCAGAATTATTGCTAAGATCATCATAATCATGTAAACTGGGAAAAGGTGGGTTTTCGACACATCTCTCCAAAGGCTGTATTTCACTAGATTTCGCCGGTTTTTCGACTTTTGGGATTTGTCTACCTTTAGCCTTTATCTCATTATAGATGGGCTTTATAATGATAATTATCATCATTATTGTCATTATTATACTCATTATTATCATTGCTGTCATTATCGCCATAATTACCCTTATTATAGTCATTATAATAATCATTTTCTTAATCATTAATGTCATTGTCATCATTATAATAATTTTAATAATGATAATGACAATAATGATAATTCTCGAAATAATAACAACAATAATAAGAATTATAATAATAATAGCCGTGTCATGATTACTTCTATTATTATTTCTTTTATCATTGTCATTATTATTAGGAAAATCATTAGAATAGTGATTATTGCTATTATTGCAATTATTAGGCAAATCATCATTATAATTATCATTGTATAATTAGTGTCCTAATTACTCTCATAATTATCATTATCATCGTCATTATTGTCATTATTGATGGGATTATCATCAAAATCAACACAATTAGCAGAATTATTGCTAAGATCATAACCATCATTTAAAGTGAAAAAAGGGGGGTTTTCGACTCATCTTTCCAAAGGCTGTATTTCGCTAGATTTCGCCGGTTTTTCGACTTTATAGATGGGCTTTATAATGATAATTTTCATCATTATTGTCATTATCATCATTATCATCATTACTGTCATCATCGCCCTAATTACCCTTAATATAGTCATTATAATAATCATTATCTTAATTATTAATGGCATTTTCATCATTATAATTATTTTGATAATGATAATGACAATAATAATAATTCTGGAAATAATAACAATAATTAGGATTATAATAATAGCCGTGTTATAATCTTTTGGTAATATTTCTGTTATCATTGTCGTTATTATTATTAGGAAAATCATTAGAATAGTGTTGATTATTGCTATTATTGCTATTATTAGGCAAATCATCATTACAATTATCATTGTATAATTATTATCATAATTATTATTATGGTGATTATTATTGTCATTTTTATCATTATAGCTATTTATATAATGATAATAGCAATAATGATAATTTTAGAAATAATAAAGATAATAATAATAATTTTAATGACAATGCTTTTATTTGTATTGCCATTATTAGTATGAAATTATTGGAATAGAGTTAATTATTGCAGTAATTATCAATAGTAATATCATAATTATGATTTTATCATTATTATTGTCGTTATCATTGTCCTTATCATCATAATCATCCTCATTATTGTCAATAATAAAGGAATTATCATGAAAATCATCATAATTATCTGAATTAATGTTAAAATCCTTATAATTACCATTTAAAAGCAAAAAAGTTTTTTTTCGACGTTTCCCTGAAAAGGCTGTATTACGCTAGATTTTGCCGTTTTTTCGACTTTTGTGATTTTATTACTTCTGGCCTTCATTTCATTGTTATCATTACTGTCATTATTTTCATGATTATTATCATTATAGTCATTAACATCATGATTATCAGTATCAATAGCCTCATTATTGCAGTTAAAATAATTATTATGCTAATTATTATTGCTATATTTATCATTTTGTACTATTTATATAATGATAAAAATAATGATAATTTTAGAAATAATGATGACAATAATAATAATTATAATGACAAAGATAATGATGTTATTATTATTTCGATCAATTATTAGTATGAAATTATTGGAATAGAGTTAATTTTTGTTATTATTGCAGTCATTATCAAAATTATCATTATAATTATGATTTTACCATTATTATTGTCATTATCATTGTCATTATCAGTATAATTATCATCATTATTGTCAATAATAAAGGAATCATCATGAAAATCATCATAATTACCTGAGTTAATGTTAAAATTCTCATAATTACCATTAAAAAGTGGAAAAGGGTTTTTTTCGACGTTTGTCTCAAAAGACTAGATTTTACCGTTTTTTTTCGAATTTTGGGATTCTATTACTTCTGGTCTTTATTTCATTATAAATGGACTGAGTAATAATTATTAGCATCATTATCATCATTACTGTTATTATTTTCATGATTATTATCATTATAGTCATTATCATGATTATTATTATTATCATCATTATTGCAGTTATAATAATTATTATGCTAATTATTATTGCTATTCTTATCATTATAACTATATATATAATGATAATAGCAATAATGATAATTGTAGAAATAATAATGACAATAATAATTATAATGACAATAATAATTATATTATTTTTATTGCCATTATTAGTATGAAAATTATTGGAATAAAGTTATTTAATTATCAGAATTATCATTACAATTATGATTTTATCATTATTATTGTTATTATCATTGTCATTATCATCATAATTATCATCATTATTATTGTTATTATCATTGTCATTATCATCATAATTATTATCATTATTGTCAATAATAAAGGAAGTATCATGAAAATCATCATAATAACCTATATTAATGTTAAAATCCTCATAATTACCACTAAAAAGC
>NC_091551.1:30859050-30874332 GCF_042767895.1 Penaeus vannamei | reverse complement strand
TTCATTTATTTTTTTAGTGTTTGTGTTTACTGTGTTTTATATCTTTGTCGTGTTTTAGTGCTTGTGTTTTTGTTTGTGTTTTAGTGTTTGTGTTATATTATGCTTGTGTTTTACTGTGTTCATGTTTCGTTTTATGTTGTTATATATTTAATTTCATGAAATAAAAGGGTATTTTTATCGTAGTTTTTGATGTCCCCGATTCTTGTAAGAAGGAAGGCTGAACAAAACTTATTTAATTTTCTTAAAGGGCAAACAATCTAAATCCCTAGAGTATACAATCTAAATCCCTAGAGTATAGCTGAAACATCTGTACACGCTTCTCCTCGTATGAAAATTATTGGAATAGAGTTAATTATTGCTATTATTGCTGTAATTATCAAAATTATCATTATAATTATGATTTTATCATTATTATTGTCATTATCATCACAGTTATCATCATTATTGCCAATGACAAAGGAATTATCATGAAAATCATCATAATTGCCTGAATTGATGTTAAAATCCTCGTAATTACCATTAAAAAGCGAAAAAGCTTTTTTCGACATTTCTCTCAAAAGGCTAGATTTTTCAATATTTGGGATTATATTATTTCTGGCCTGTATATCATTATAAATGGACTGAATAATATTTATTATCATCATTATTATCATTACTGCCATTATTTTCATGGTTATTATCATTATAGTCATTATCATGATTATCATTATTATTATTATCATCATTATTGCAATTATGATAATTATTATGATAATTATTATTGCTATTTTTATCAATATAACTATTTATATAATGATGATAGCAATAATGATAATTCTAGAAATAATAATGACAATAATAATAATTATAATGACAATGAAAATGATGTTATTATTTCTATTGCCATTATTAGTATGAAAATTATTGGAATAGAGTTAATTATTGCTATTATTGAAGTAATTATCAAAATTATCATTATAATTATGATTTTATCATTATTATTATCATTATCATTGTCATCATAATCATAATTACAATCATTATTGTCAATAATAAAGGAATTATCATGAAAATTATCATAATTACCTAAATTAATGTTCAAATTCTCATAATTACCATTAAAAAGCGATAAATTTTGCCGTTTTTCGACTTTGGGGATTTTATTACTTCTGGCCTTCATTTCATTATAAATGGACTGAATAATAACTATTATCATCATTATTATCATTACTGTCATTATTTTCATGATTATTATCATTGTAGTCATTATCATGATTATCATTATTATTATCATCATTATTGTAGTTTAAATAATTATCATACTAATTATTATTGCTATTTTTATCATTATAACTATTTATATAATGATAATAGGAATAATTATAAATTTAGAAATAATAATGACAATAATAATAATTATAATGACAATGATAATGATATTATTTTTATAACCATTATTAGTATGAAAATTATTGGAATAGAGTTAATTATTGCTATTATTGCAGTAATTATCAAAATTATTATAATTATGATTTTATCATTATTATTGTCATTATCATCACAATCATCATCATTATTATCAATGATAAAGGAATTATCATGAAAATCATAATTACCCGAATTGATGTTAAAATCCTCATAATTACCATTAAAAAGCGAAAAAAGTTTTTTTCTACTTTTCTCTCAAAAGGCTAGATTTTGACGTTTTTTCAATTTTTAGGATTATATTACTTCTGGCCTTTATATCATTATAAATGGACTGAATAATAATTATCATTATTATTATCATCACTGCCATTATTTTCATGATTATTATCATTATAGTCATTATCATCGTGATTATCATTATTATTATTATCATCATTATTGCAGTGATGATATTTATTATGCTAATTATTATTGCTATTTTTATCATTATAACTCTTTATATAATGATAATAGCAATAATGATAATTTTAGAAATAATAATGACAATTATCAGTCATTATCATCATAATTATCATTATTGTCAATAATAAAGGAATTATCATGAAAATCATCATAATTACCTGAATTAATGTTAAAATCCTCATAATTACAATTAAAAAGAGAATTTTTTTTTGACGTTTCTCTCAAAATTATTATCATCATTATCATGATTATTATCATTATAGTCATTATCATGATTATCATTATCATTATCATCATTATTGCAGTTATAATCATTATTATGGTAATTATTATTGCTATATTTATCAATATAACTATTTATATAATGATAATAGGAATAATTATAATTTTAGAAATAATAATGACAATAATAATATTTATAATGACAATGATAATGATATTATTTTTATTGCCATTATTAGTATGAAAGTTATTGGAATAGAGTTAATTATTACATTAATTATCAAAATTATCATAATTATAATTTTATCATTATTATTGTCATTATCATTGTCATTATCATCATAATTATCATCATTATTGTCAATAATAAAGGGAGTATCATGAAAACGACCATAATTACCTGAATTAATGTTAAAATCCTCTTAATATCCATTAAAAAGCGAAAAAGGTTTTTTTCGACGTTTCTCTCAAAAGGCTGTAATACTCTATAATTTGCCGTTTTATGACTTTTGGGATTTTACTACTTTTGGTCTTTATTTCATTATAAATGGACTGTATAATAATTATTATCATCATTATTAACACTACTGACATTATTTTCATGATTATTATTATTATAGTCATTATCATCGTGATTATCATTATTATCATCATTATTGCAGTTATAAAAATTATTATGCTAATTATTATTACTATTTTTATCATTATAACTATTTATGTAATGATAATAGCAATAATGATAATTTTAGAAATAATAATAACAATAATAATAATCATAATGACACTGGTAATGAAGTTATTATTATTTCTATTGCCATTATTAGTATGAAAGTTATTGGAATAGAGTTAATTATTGCAGTAATTATCGAAATTATCATTATAATTATGATTTTATCATTATTATTGTCATTATCATTGTCATTATCATCATAATTATCATCATTATTGTCAATAATAAAGGATTTATCATGAAAATCATCATAATTACCTGAATTAATGTTAAAATCCTCATAATTACCATTAAAAAGCGAAAAAGGTTTTTTTCTACGTTTCTCTCAGAAGGCTGTAAAACGCAAGATTTTGCCGTTTTTTTTTTTTTTTTTTTTTTTACTTTTTGGATTTTATTACTTCTGGCCTTATTTCATTATAAATGGACTGAATAATAATTATCATCATTATTATCATTGCTGTCATTATTTTCATGATTATTATCATTATAGTCATTATCATCATGATTATCATTATTATTATCATTATTATTGCAGTTATGATAATTATTATGCTAATCATTATTGCATGTTTTTATCATTATAACTATCTATATAATGATAATAGCAATAATGATAATTCTAGAAATAATAATGACAATCATAATAATTATAATGACAATGATAATGATATTATTATTTCTATTGCTATTATTAGTATGAAAATTATTGGAATAGAGTTAATTATTGCTATTATTGCAGTAATTATCAAAATTATCATTATATTTATGATTTTATCATTATTATTGTCATTATCATTGTCATTATCATCATTTTTGTCAATAATAAAAGAATTATCATGAAAACCATCATAATTGTCTGAATTAATGTTAAAATCCTCACAATTACAATTAAAAAGCGAAAAGGTTTTTTTTCGACGTTTCTCTCAAAAGGCTGTAATACGCTTGATTTTGCCGTTTTTTTTTTTTTACTTTTGTGATTTTATTACTTCTGGCCTTTATTTCCTTATAAATGGACTGAATAATAATTATTATCATCATTATTATCAATACTTTAATTATTTTCATGATTATTATCATCATAGTCATTATCATCATGATTATCATTATTATCATCATTATTCTAATTTTAGAAGTAATAATGACAATAATAATCATTATAATGACAATTGCCATTATTAGTATGAAAATTATTGGAATAGAGCTGATTATTGCAGTAATTATGAAAACTATCATCATAATTATGATACTATCATAATTATTGTCATTATCATTGTCATTATCATTATAATTTTCATCATTATTGTCAATGATAAAGGAATTATCATGAAAATCATCATAATTACTTGAATAAATGATAAAATCCTCATAATTAACGTTTTTTTACTTTTGAGATTTATTTCTTTTGGTCTTTATTTCATTATAAATGGACTGAATAATAATTATTATCATCATTATTATCATTACTGACAGGAAATCCCCCAAGAGCCCGAGACGGAGATCCAGGAAGTCCCCCTAGAACCCAAGAAGGAGACCCAGGAAGTCCCGCAAGAACCCGAGAAGGAGACCCAAGAAGTCCCCCTGAACCCGAGAAGGAGACCGAAGAAGTCCCCCAAGAACCCGAGAAGGAGACCCAGGAAGTCCCCCAAGAGGCCGAGAAGGAGATCCAGGAAGTCCACACACACACACACACACACACACACACACACACACACACACACACACACACACACACATATATATATATATATATATATATATATATATATATATATATATACATATATATATATATATCCTCAGGCTCTTAGGCGACTTCCTGGGTCTTCTTCTTAAGGGTGACCTCCAAGGAACAGGTTACTTGGAAGTGGGCCTCGAAGACCTTCCACTTCGTCCTGGAAGGAACGCAGTAGAGGAACGTCTTCTCGGGGTCAAGGGCGACTTCCTGGGTCTCCTTCTCGGTCTCTTGGGCGACTTCCTTGGTCTCCCTCTCGGGCGCACGGGCGACTTGCTTATAAATATATATATATATATATATATATATATATATATATATATATATATATATATATATATATATATATATATATATATATATATATACATCGGGTTCTTGGGGGACTTCCTGGGTCTCCTTCTCAGGTTCTTGGGGGACTTCCTGGGTCTTCTCGGGTTCTTGGGGGATTTCCTGGGTCTCCTTCTCGGGTTCTTGGGGGACTTCCTGGGTCTCCTTCTCGGGTTCTAGGGGGACTTCCTGGATCTCCGTCTCGGCCTCTTGAGGGACTTCTTGGGTCTCCTTCTTGGGCTCTTGGGGGACTTCCCGGGTCTCCATGATGATAATGAATATAATGATAATAATCATGAAAATAATGAAAGTATTGATAATAATAATGATAATAATTTTTATTCAGTTCATTTATAATGCAATAAAGACCAAAAGAAATAAAATCCCAAAAGTCGAAAAAAACGGCAAAATCTAGCGTATCACAGACTTTTGAGAGAAACGTCGAAAAAAAACCCTTTTCGATTTTTAAGGGTAATTATGAGGATTTTATAATTTATTCAGGTAATTATGATTTTCATAATAATTCCTTTATCATTGACAATAATGATAATAATTATGGTGATAATGACAATAATAATAAAATCATAATTATAATGATAATTTTGATTATTACTGTAATAATAGCAATAATTAACTCTATTCCAATAATTTTCATACTAATAATAGCAATAGAAATAATAATATCATTATCATTGTCATTATAATTATTATGATTGTCATTATTATTTCTAGAATTATCATTTTTGCTATTATCATCATATAAATAGTTATAATGATAAAAATAGCAATAATAATTAGCATGATAATTATTATAACTGCAATAATGATGATAATAATAATGATAATCATGATGATAATGACTATGATGATAATAATCATGAAAATAATGACAGTAATGATAATAATGATGATAATTATTATTCAGTCCATTTATAATGAAATAAAGGCGAGAAGTATTAAAATCCCAGAAGTCGAAAAAACGGCAAAATCTAGTGGATTACAGCCTTTTGAGTAAAACGTCGAAATAAACCCTTTTTCGCTTTTTAATGGTAATTATGAGGATTTTAACATTAATTTAGGTAATTATGATGATTTTCATGATAATTCCTTTGTTATTGACATTAATGATGATAATTATGATGATAATGACAATGATAATGACAATAATAATGATAAAATCATAATTATAATGATAATTTCGATAATTACTGCATTAATTAACTCTATTCCAATAACTTTCATACTAATAATGGCAATAGAAATAATATCATTATCATTGTCATTATGATTATTTTTATTGTCATTATTATTTCTAAAATTATCATTATTGCTATTTTCATTACATAAATAGTTATAATGATAAAAATAGCAATAATAATTAGCATAATATTTTTTATAACTGCAATAATGAATATGATAATAATAATAATCATGATGATAATGACTATAATGATAATAATCATGAAAATAATGTCAGTAATGATATTAATGATGATAATAATTATTATTCAGTCCATTTATAATGAAATAAAGACCAAAAGTAGTAAAATCCCAAAAGTCGAAAAAACGGCAAATTCTACAGTATTACAGCCTTTTGAGAGAAACGTCGAAAAAAACCTTTTTCGCTTTTTAATGGATATTAAGAAGATTTTAACATTAATTCAGGTAAATATGATCGTTTTCATGATACTCCCTTTATTATTGACAATAATGATGATAATTATGATGATAATGACAATGATAATGACAATAATAATGATAAAATCATAATTATAATGATAATTTTAATAATTAATGTAATAATTAACTCTATTCCAATAACTTTCATACTAATAATGCCAATAGAAATAATATCATTATCATTGTCATTATAATTATTATTATTGTCATTATTTCTAAAATTATAATTATTCCTATTATCATTATATAAATAGTTATAATGATAAAAATAGCAATAATAAAAAGTATAATAATTAGTATAACTACAATAATGATGATAATAATAATGATAATCAAGATAATGACTATAATGATCATAATCATGAAAGTAATGACAGTAATGATAATAATGATGATAAAAATTATTATTCAGTCCATTTAATATGAAATAAAGGCCAGAAGTAATAAAATCCCCAAAGTCGAAAAAACGGCAAAATCTATCGTATTACAGCCTTTTGAGACAAACGTCGAAAAAATTACCTTTTTCGCTTTTTAATGGTAATTATGAGGATTTTAACATTAATTCAGGTAATTATGATAATTTTCATGATAATTCCTTTATTATTGATAATAATGATTGTAATTATGGTAATTATGAGGATTTTAACATTAATTCAGGTAATTATGATAATTTTCATGATAATTCCTTTATTATTGATAATAATGATTGTAATTATGATTATGATGACAATGATAATGAAAATAATGATAATAATAATGATAAAATCATAATTATAAGGATAATTTTGATAATTACTTCAATAATAGCAATAATTAACTCTAATCCAATAATTTTCATACTAATAATGGCAATAGAAATAATAACATCATTATCATTGTCATTATAATTATTATTATTGTCATTATTATTTCTAGAATTATCATTATTGCTATTATCATTATATAAATAGTTATAATGATAAAAATGTCAATAATTCAGGTAATTATATATATATATATATATATATATATATATATATATATATATATATATATATATATATATATATATATATATACATCGGGTTCTTGGGGGACTTCCTGGGTCTCCTTCTCAGGTTCTTGGGGGACTTCCTGGGTCTTCTCGGGTTCTTGGGGGATTTCCTGGGTCTCCTTCTCGGGTTCTTGGGGGACTTCCTGGGTCTCCTTCTCGGGTTCTAGGGGGACTTCCTGGATCTCCGTCTCGGCCTCTTGAGGGACTTCTTGGGTCTCCTTCTTGGGCTCTTGGGGGACTTCCCGGGTCTCCATGATGATAATGAATATAATGATAATAATCATGAAAATAATGAAAGTATTGATAATAATAATGATAATAATTTTTATTCAGTTCATTTATAATGAAATAAAGACCAAAAGAAATAAAATCCCAAAAGTCGAAAAAAACGGCAAAATCTAGCGAATCACAGACTTTTGAGAGAAACGTCGAAAACAAACCCTTTTCGATTTTTAAGGGTAATTATGAGGATTTTATAATTTATTCAGGTAATTATGATTTTCATAATAATTCCTTTATCATTGACAATAATGATGATAATTATGATGATAATGACAATAATAATAATAAAATCATAATTATAATGATAATTTTGATTATTACTGTAATAATAGCAATAATTAACTCTATTCCAATAATTTTCATACTAATAATAGCAATAGAAATAATAATATCATTATCATTGTCATTATAATTATTATGATTGTCATTATTATTTCTAGAATTATCATTTTTGCTATCATCATTATATAAATAGTTATAATGATAAAAATAGCAATAATAATTAGCATGATAATTATTATAACTGCAATAATGATGATAATAATAATGATAATCATGATGATAATGACTATGATGATAATAATCATGAAAATAATGACAGTAATGATAATAATGATGATAATTATTATTCAGTCCATTTATAATGAAATAAAGGCGAGAAGTATTAAAATCCCAGAAGTCGAAAAAACGGCAAAATCTAGTGGATTACAGCCTTTTGAGTAAAACGTCGAAATAAACCCTTTTTCGCTTTTTAATGGTAATTATGAGGATTTTAACATTAATTTAGGTAATTATGATGATTTTCATGATAATTCCTTTGTTATTGACATTAATGATGATAATTATGATGATAATGACAATGATAATGACAATAATAATGATAAAATCATAATTATAATGATAATTTCGATAATTACTGCATTAATTAACTCTATTCCAATAATTTTCATACTAATAATGGCAATAGAAATAATATCATTATCATTGTCATTATGATTATTTTTATTGTCATTATTATTTCTAAAATTATCATTATTGCTATTTTCATTACATAAATAGTTATAATGATAAAAATAGCAATAATAATTAGCATAATATTTTTTATAACTGCAATAATGAGTATGATAATAATAATAATCATGATGATAATGACTATAATGATAATAATCATGAAAATAATGTCAGTAATGATATTAATGATGATAATAATTATTATTCAGTCCATTTATAATGAAATAAAGACCAAAAGTAGTAAAATCCCAAAAGTCGAAAAAACGGCAAATTCTACAGTATTACAGCCTTTTGAGAGAAACGTCGAAAAAAACCTTTTTCGCTTTTTAATGGATATTAAGAAGATTTTAACATTAATTCAGGTAAATATGATCGTTTTCATGATACTCCCTTTATTATTGACAATAATGATGATAATTATGATGATAATGACAATGATAATGACAATAATAATGATAAAATCATAATTATAATGATAATTTTAATAATTAATGTAATAATTAACTCTATTCCAATAACTTTCATACTAATAATGCCAATAGAAATAATATCATTATCATTGTCATTATAATTATTATTATTGTCATTATTTCTAAAATTATAATTATTCCTATTATCATTATATAAATAGTTATAATGATAAAAATAGCAATAATAAATAGTATAATAATTAGTATAACTACAATAATGATGATAATAATAATGATAATCAAGATAATGACTATAATGATCATAATCATGAAAGTAATGACAGTAATGATAATAATGATAATAAAAATTATTATTCAGTCCATTTAATATGAAATAAAGGCCAGAAGTAATAAAATCCCCAAAGTCGAAAAAACGGCAAAATCTATCGTATTACAGCCTTTTGAGACAAACGTCGAGAAAATTACCTTTTTCGCTTTTTAATGGTAATTATGAGGATTTTAACATTAATTCAGGTAATTATGATAATTTTCATGATAATTCCTTTATTATTGATAATAATGATTGTAATTATGGTAATTATGAGGATTTTAACATTAATTCAGGTAATTATGATAATTTTCATGATAATTCCTTTATTATTGATATTAATGATTGTAATTATGATTATGATGACAATGATAATGAAAATAATGATAATAATAATGATAAAATCATAATTATAAGGATAATTTTGATAATTACTTCAATAATAGCAATAATTAACTCTAATCCAATAATTTTCATACTAATAATGGCAATAGAAATAATAACATCATTATCATTGTCATTATAATTATTATTATTGTCATTATTATTTCTAGAATTATCATTATTGCTATTATCATTATATAAATAGTTATAATGATAAAAATGTCAATAATAATTGGCATAATAATGATTACAACTGCAATAATGATGATAATAATAATGATAATCATGATAGATAATAATCATGAAAATAATGACAGTAAGGATAATAATGATGATAATTATTATTCAGTCCATTTATAATGAAATAAATTCCACAAGTAATAGAATCCCAAAATTCGAAAAAAACGGCAAAATCTAGCGTATAACAGCCTTTTGAGACAAACGTCGAAAAACCACCTTTTCCGCTTTTTAATGGTAATTATGAGGATTTTAACATAATTCAGGTAATTATGATGATTTTAATGATTATTCCTTTATCATTGACAATAATGATGATAATTATGATAATAATGACAATAATAATGATAAAATCATAATTATAATAATAATTTTGATAATTACTGCAATAACTAACTCTATTCCAATAATGTTCATACTAATAATGGCAATAGAAAAAAATAATAACATCATTATCATTGTCATTAAAATTATCATTTTTGTCATTAAAATTATCATTAGTCATTATTATTTCCAAAATTATCATTATTCCTATTATTATTATATAAATAGTTATAATGATAAAAACAGCAATAATAATAATCATAACTGCAATAATGATGATAATAATAAAGATAATCATGATGATAATGACTAGAATGAAAATAATGAAAGTAGTGATAATAATGATGATATATAATGAAATAAAGGCCAGAAGTAATAAAATCACATAAGTCGAAAAAACGGCAAAATCTAGCGTATTACAGCATTTTAAGAGAAACGTCGACAAAAAACTTTTTTTTTCGCTTTTTAATGGTAATTATGATGATTTTAACATTAATTCAGGTAATTATGATGATTTTCATGATAATTCCTTTATTGACAATAATAACGATAATTATGATGATAATGACAATGATAAAGACAATAACAATGAAAAAATCATAATTATAATTATGATTCTGATAATTACTGCAATAATAGCAATAATTAACTCTATTCCAATAATTTCCATAGTAATAATGTCTATAGAAATAATGATATTATTATCATTGTCATTACAATTATTATTTTTGTTATTATTATTTCTAAAAATATCATTATTGCTATTATCATTATATAAATAGTTATAATGGTAAAAATAGCAATAATTAGCATAATAATTATCATAACTGCAATAATGATGATAATAATAATGATAATCATGATGATAATGACTTTAATGTAATGATAATAATCATGAAAAAATGACAGTAATGATGATAATGATGATAGTAATTATTATTCAGTCCATATATAATGAAATAAAGGCCAGAAGTAATAAAATCCCAAAAGTCGAAAAAATGGCAAAATCTAGCGTATTACAGCATTTTGAGAGAAACTTCGAAAGAAACCTTTTTCGCTTTTTAAAGGTAATTATGAGAATTTTAACAATAATGATGATAATTATGATGATAATGATAATGATAATGACAATAATAATGATAAAATCATAAGTATAAAGATAATTTTGATAATTACTGCAATAATCAACTCTATTCCAATAATTTTTATACCAATAAGGGCAATAGAAATAATAACATCATTTCGCTTTTTAGTGGTAATTATGAGGATTTTAACATTAATACAGGTTATTATGATGATTTTCATGATACTTCCTTTATTATTGACAATAATGATGATAATTATGATGATAATGACAATGATAATAACAATAATGATAATTATGATGATAATGACAATGATAATAACAATAATAATGATAAAATCATAATTGTAATGATAATTCTGATAATTACTGCAATAAATAACTTTATTCCAATAATTTTCATAATAATGGCAATAAAAATAATAACATCATTATCATTGTCATTATAATTATTATTATTGTCATTATTATTTCTACAATTATCATTATTGCTATTATCATTATATATATAGTTATAATTATAAAAATAGCAATAATAATTAGCATAATAATTATTATAACTGCAATAATGATGATGATAATAATAATCATGATAATGACTATAATGATAATAATCATGGAAACAATAACAGTAATGATAATAATGATGCTAATAATTATTACTCAGTCCATTTATAATGAAATAAAGGCCAGAAGTAATAGAATCCCAAAATTCGAAAAACGGCAAAATCTAGCGTTTGCCTTTTGAGACAAATGTCGCTTTTTTAATGGTAATTATGAGCATTTTAATATTAACTCAGGTAATTATGAGGATTTTCATGATAATTCCTTTATCATTGACAATAATGATGATGATTATACTGATAATGACAATGATAATAACAATAATAATGATAAAATCATAATTATAATGATAATTTTGATAATGACTGCAATAATAACAATAATTAACTCTATTCCAATAATTTCATACTAATAATTGCGATAGAAATAATAATATAATTATCGTTGTCATTACAATTATTATTATTGTCATTATTATTTCTAAAATTATCATTATTGTTATTATCATTATATAAATAGTTGAAATGATAAAAATAGCAATAACAATTAGCATAAAAAATATTATAACTGCAATAATGAGGCTAATAATAATGATAATCATGATGATAATGTCTATAAGGATAATAATCATGAAAATAATAACAGTAATGATAATGATGGTGATAATAATTATTATTCAGTCCATATATAATGAAATAAAGGCCAGAAGTAATAAAATCACAAAAATCGAAAAAACGGCAAAATCTAGCGTAATACAGCCTCTTCAGAGAAACGTCGAAAAAAAACCTTTTTCGCTTTTTAATGGTAATTATAAGGATTTTAACATTAATTCAGATAATTATGATGATTTTCATGATAATTCCTTTATTATTGACAATAATGAGGATGATTATGATGATAATGACAATGATAATGACAATAATAATGATAAAATCATAAATATTATATAAATATTGATAATTACTGCAATAATTAACTCTATTCCAATAATGTTCATACTAATAATGGCAATACAAATAATAATATCAATATCATTGTCATTATGATTATTATTATTATTGTCTTTAGTATTTGTAAAATTATCATTATTGCTATTATCATTTTATATATAGTTATAATGATAAAAATAACGATAATAATTAGCATAATAATAATTATAACTGCAATAATAATTATAATAATAACGATAATCATGATGATAATGACTATAATGATAATAATCATGAAAATAATGACAGTAAGGATAATAATGATGATAATAATTATTATTCAGTCCATTTATAATGAAATAAAGGCAAGAAGTAATAAAATCCCAGAAGTCGAAAAAACGGCAAAATCTAGCTTATTACAGCCATATAAGGGAAACGCCGAAAAAAAAACTTTTTCTCTTTTTAAGGGTAATCATGGTTTTAACATTAATTCAGGTAATTATGATGATTTTTATAATAATTCTTCTATTATTGGTAATAATGATAATCATGATGATATTGGCAATGATAATGGCAATAATAATGATAAAAATTATAATGATAATTTTGATAATTACTGCAATAATAGCAATAAATAACTCTATTCCAATAATTTTCATACTAATAATAGCAATAGAAATAATAATAATATCATTATCATTGTCATTATAATTATTATTATTGTCATTATTATTTCTAAAATTATCATTATTGTTAATATCATTAACATATATGTTGTTATTTCCAGAATTATCATTATTGTCATAATCATTATTAAAATCATTATAATGATGAAAATGACATTAATAATTAAGATAATGATTATTATAATGACTATATTAAGGATAATTAGGGCAATAATGACAGTAATGATAATGAGGATGATAATGACTATAAAGATGATAATTACCATTATAAAACCCATCTATAATGAGAAAAAGGCTAAAAGTAGAAAAATCCTAAAAGTCAAAAAGCCGGCGAAATCTAGCGAAATACAGCCTTTGGAGAGATGAGTCGAAAACCTCCCTTTTTCCAGTTTAAATGATAATGATGATCTTAGCAATAATTCTGCTAATTATGATGATTTTGATGATGACCCCATCAATAATTATAATAATGACGATAATAATGATAATTATGAGAGTAATTAGGACAATAATTATGATAATAATTATACAATGATAATTATAATGATGATTTGCCTGATAATTGCAATAATAGCAATAATCAACACTATTCTAATTATTTTCCTAATAATAATAACGACAATGATAACAGAAATAATAATAAAAGTAATTATGACACGGCTATTATTATTATAATCCTTATCATTGTTGTTATTATTTCCAGAATTATCAATATTGTCATTATCATTATTAAAATAATTATAATGAAAATGACATTAATAATTAAGAAAATTATTAATATAATGACTATAATAAGGGCAATTAGGGCGATAATGACAGTAATGATAATAATGATGATAATTATCATTATAAAGCACATCTATAATGAGAAATAAGCTAAAAGTAGAAAAATCCCAAAAGTCGAAAAAACGGCGAAATCTAGCCTTTGGAGAGATGAGTCGAAAACCCCTCTTTTTCAGTTTAAATGATGATTATGATGATCTTAGCAATGATTCTGGTAATTATGATGATTTTGATGATAACCACTTTAATAATGATAATGACAGTTATGAGAGTAATTAGCACAATAATTATGATAATAATCATAGAATGATAGTTATAATGATGATTTATCTAATAATTGCAATAACAGCAATAATCAACACTATTCTAAAGATTTTCCTAATAATAATACCGACAATGATAACAGAAATAATAATAGAAGTAATTATAACACGGCTTTTATTGTTATTATAATCCTTATTATTGTTATTATAATCCTTATTATTGTTATTATTTCCAGAATTATCATTGTCATTAACATTATTATAATGATGAAAATGACATTAATAATCAAGATAATGATTATTATAATGACTATATTAAGGGTAATTAGGGCGACAATGACAGTAATGATAATAATAAGGATGATAATGACAATAATGATAATAATTATCATTATAAAGCC
>NC_091551.1:30833654-30853550 GCF_042767895.1 Penaeus vannamei | reverse complement strand
TAGAACCCGAGAAGGAGACCCAGGAAGTCCCCCAAGAACCCGAGAAGGAGACCCAGGAAATCCCCCAAGAACCCGAGAAGACCCAGGAAGTCCCCCAAGAACCTGAGAAGGAGACCCAGGAAGTCCCCCAAGAACCCGATGTATATATATATATATATATATATATATATATATATATATATATATATATATATATATATATATATATATATATAATTACCTGAATTATTGACATTTTTATCATTATAACTATTTATATAATGATAATAGCAATAATGATAATTCTAGAAATAATAATGACAATAATAATAATTATAATGACAATGATAATGATGTTATTATTTCTATTGCCATTATTAGTATGAAAATTATTGGATTAGAGTTAATTATTGCTATTATTGAAGTAATTATCAAAATTATCCTTATAATTATGATTTTATCATTATTATTATCATTATTTTCATTATCATTGTCATCATAATCATAATTACAATCATTATTATCAATAATAAAGGAATTATCATGAAAATTATCATAATTACCTGAATTAATGTTAAAATCCTCATAATTACCATAATTACAATCATTATTATCAATAATAAAGGAATTATCATGAAAATTATCATAATTACCTGAATTAATGTTAAAATCCTCATAATTACCATTAAAAAGCGAAAAAGGTAATTTTTTCGACGTTTGTCTCAAAAGGCTGTAATACGATAGATTTTGCCGTTTTTTCGACTTTGGGGATTTTATTACTTCTGGCCTTTATTTCATATTAAATGGACTGAATAATAATTTTTATCATCATTATTATCATTACTGTCATTACTTTCATGATTATGATCATTATAGTCATTATCTTGATTATCATTATTATTATCATCATTATTGTAGTTATACTAATTATTATACTTTTTATTATTGCTATTTTTATCATTATAACTATTTATATAATGATAATAGGAATAATTATAATTTTAGAAATAATGACAATAATAATAATTATAATGACAATGATAATGATATTATTTCTATTGGCATTATTAGTATGAAAGTTATTGGAATAGAGTTAATTATTACATTAATTATTAAAATTATCATTATAATTATGATTTTATCATTATTATTGTCATTATCATTGTCATTATCATCATAATTATCATCATTATTGTCAATAATAAAGGGAGTATCATGAAAACGATCATATTTACCTGAATTAATGTTAAAATCTTCTTAATATCCATTAAAAAGCGAAAAAGGTTTTTTTCGACGTTTCTCTCAAAAGGCTGTAATACTGTAGAATTTGCCGTTTTTTCGACTTTTGGGATTTTACTACTTTTGGTCTTTATTTCATTATAAATGGACTGAATAATAATTATTATCATCATTAATATCATTACTGACATTATTTTCATGATTATTATCATTATAGTCATTATCATCATGATTATTATTATTATCATATTCATTATTGCAGTTATAAAAAATATTATGCTAATTATTATTGCTATTTTTATCATTATAACTATTTATGTAATGAAAATAGCAATAATGATAATTTTAGAAATAATAATGACAATAAAAATAATCATAATGACAATGATAATGATATTATTTCTATTGCCATTATTAGTATGAAAGTTATTGGAATAGAGTTAATTAATGCAGTAATTATCGAAATTATCATTATAATTATGATTTTATCATTATTATTGTCATTATCATTGTCATTATCATCATAATTATCATCATTAATGTCAATAACAAAGGAATTATCATGAAAATCATCATAATTACCTAAATTAATGTTAAAATCCTCATAATTACCATTAAAAAGCGAAAAAGGGTTTATTTCGACGTTTTACTCAAAAGGCTGTAATCCACTAGATTTTGCCGTTTTTTCGACTTCTGGGATTTTAATACTTCTCGCCTTTATTTCATTATAAATGGACTGAATAATAATTATCATCATTATTATCATTACTGTCATTATTTTCATGATTATTATCATCATAGTCATTATCATCATGATTATCATTATTATTATCATCATTATTGCAGTTATAATAATTATCATGCTAATTATTATTGCTATTTTTATCATTATAACTATTTATATGATGATAATAGCAAAAATGATAATTCTAGAAATAATAATGACAATCATAATAATTATAATGACAATGATAATGATATTATTATTTCTATTGCTATTATTAGTATGAAAATTATTGGAATAGAGTTAATTATTGCTATTATTACAGTAATAATCAAAATTATCATTATAATTATGATTTTATTATTATTGTCATTATCACCATAATTATTATCATTATTGTCAATGATAAAGGAATTATTATGAAAATCATAATTACCTGAATAAATTATAAAATCCTCATAATTACCCTTAAAAATCGAAAAGGGTTTTTTTTCGACGTTTCTCTCAAAAGTCTGTGATACGCTAGATTTTGCCGTTTTTTTCGACTTTTGGGATTTTATTTCTTTTGGTCTTTATTGCATTATAAATGAACTGAATAAAAATTATTATCATTATTATTATCAATACTTTCATTATTTTCATGATTATTATCATTATATTCATTATCATCATGGAGACCCGGGAAGTCCCCCAAGAGCCCAAGAAGGAGACCCAAGAAGTCCCTCAAGAGGCCGAGACGGAGATCCAGGAAGTCCCCCTAGAACCCGAGAAGGAGACCCAGGAAGTCCCCCAAGAACCCGAGAAGGAGACCCAGGAAATCCCCCAAGAACCCGAGAAGACCCAGGAAGTCCCCCAAGAACCTGAGAAGGAGACCCAGGAAGTCCCCCAAGAACCCGATGTATATATATATATATATATATATATATATATATATATATATATATATATATATATATATATATATATATATATATATATATATATATATATTTATAAGGAAGTCGCCCTTGCGCCCGAGAGGGAGACCAAGGAAGTCGCCCAAGAGACCGAGAAGGAGACCCAGGAAGTCGCCCTTGACCCCGAGAAGACGTTCCTCTACTGCGTTCCTTCCAGGACGAAGTGGAAGGTCTTCGAGGCCCACTTCCAAGTAACCTGTTCCTTGGAGGTCACCCTTAAGAAGAAGACCCAGGAAGTCGCCTAAGAGCCTGAGGATATATATATATATATGTATATATATATATATATATATATATATATATATATATATATATATGTGTGTGTGTGTGTGTGTGTGTGTGTGTGTGTGTGTGTGTGTGTGTGTGTGTGTGTGTGGACTTCCTGGATCTCCTTCTCGGCCTCTTGGGGGACTTCCTGGGTCTCCTTCTCGGGTTCTTGGGGGACTTCTTCGGTCTCCTTCTCGGGTTCAGGGGGACTTCTTGGGTCTCCTTCTCGGGTTCTTGCGGGACTTCCTGGGTCTCCTTCTTGGGTTCTAGGGGGACTTCCTGGATCTCCGTCTCGGGCTCTTGGGGGATTTCCTGTCAGTAATGATAATAATGATGATAATAATTATTATTCAGTCCATTTATAATGAAATAAAGACCAAAAGAAATAAATCTCAAAAGTAAAAAAACGTTAATTATGAGGATTTTATCATTTATTCAAGTAATTATGATGATTTTCATGATAATTCCTTTATCATTGACAATAATGATGAAAATTATAATGATAATGACAATGATAATGACAATAATTATGATAGTATCATAATTATGATGATAGTTTTCATAATTACTGCAATAATCAGCTCTATTCCAATAATTTTCATACTAATAATGGCAATTGTCATTATAATGATTATTATTGTCATTATTACTTCTAAAATTAGAATAATGATGATAATAATGATAATCATGATGATAATGACTATGATGATAATAATCATGAAAATAATTAAAGTATTGATAATAATGATGATAATAATTATTATTCAGTCCATTTATAAGGAAATAAAGGCCAGAAGTAATAAAATCACAAAAGTAAAAAAAAAAAAACGGCAAAATCAAGCGTATTACAGCCTTTTGAGAGAAACGTCGAAAAAAAACCTTTTCGCTTTTTAATTGTAATTGTGAGGATTTTAACATTAATTCAGACAATTATGATGGTTTTCATGATAATTCTTTTATTATTGACAAAAATGATGATAATGACAATGATAATGACAATAATAATGATAAAATCATAAATATAATGATAATTTTGATAATTACTGCAATAATAGCAATAATTAACTCTATTCCAATAATTTTCATACTAATAATAGCAATAGAAATAATAATATCATTATCATTGTCATTATAATTATTATGATTGTCATTATTATTTCTAGAATTATCATTATTGCTATTATCATTATATAGATAGTTATAATGATAAAAACATGCAATAATGATTAGCATAATAATTATCATAACTGCAATAATAATGATAATAATAATGATAATCATGATGATAATGACTATAATGATAATAATCATGAAAATAATGACAGCAATGATAATAATGATGATAATTATTATTCAGTCCATTTATAATGAAATAAGGCCAGAAGTAATAAAATCCAAAAAGTAAAAAAAAAAAAAAAAAAAAAAACGGCAAAATCTTGCGTTTTACAGCCTTCTGAGAGAAACGTAGAAAAAAACCTTTTTCGCTTTTTAATGGTAATTATGAGGATTTTAACATTAATTCAGGTAATTATGATGATTTTCATGATAAATCCTTTATTATTGACAATAATGATGATAATTATGATGATAATGACAATGATAATGACAATAATAATGATAAAATCATAATTATAATGATAATTTCGATAATTACTGCAATAATTAACTCTATTCCAATAACTTTCATACTAATAATGGCAATAGAAATAATAATAACTTCATTACCAGTGTCATTATGATTATTATTATTGTTATTATTATTTCTAAAATTATCATTATTGCTATTATCATTACATAAATAGTTATAATGATAAAAATAGTAATAATAATTAGCATAATAATTTTTATAACTGCAATAATGATGATAATAATGATAATCACGATGATAATGACTATAATAATAATAATCATGAAAATAATGTCAGTAGTGTTAATAATGATGATAATAATTATTATACAGTCCATTTATAATGAAATAAAGACCAAAAGTAGTAAAATCCCAAAAGTCATAAAACGGCAAATTATAGAGTATTACAGCCTTTTGAGAGAAACGTCGAAAAAAACCTTTTTCGCTTTTTAATGGATATTAAGAGGATTTTAACATTAATTCAGGTAATTATGGTCGTTTTCATGATACTCCCTTTATTATTGACAATAATGATGATAATTATGATGATAATGACAATGATAATGACAATAATAATGATAAAATTATAATTATGATAATTTTGATAATTAATGTAATAATTAACTCTATTCCAATAACTTTCATACTAATAATGGCAATAAAAATAATATCATTATCATTGTCATTATAAATATTATTATTGTCATTATTATTTCTAAAATTATAATTATTCCTATTATCATTATATAAATAGTTATATTGATAAATATAGCAATAATAATTACCATAATAATGATTATAACTGCAATAATGATGATAATGATAATGATAATCATGATAATGACTATAATGATAATAATCATGATAATGATGATAATAATTTTGAGAGAAACGTCAAAAAAAAATTCTCTTTTTAATTGTAATTATGAGGATTTTAACATTAATTCAGGTAATTATGATGATTTTCATGATAATTCCTTTATTATTGACAATAATGATAATTATGATGATAATGACTGATAATTGTCATTATTATTTCTAAAATTATCATTATTGCTATTATCATTATATAAAGAGTTATAATGATAAAAATAGCAATAATAATTAGCATAATAAATATCATCACTGCAATAATGATGATAATAATAATAATGATAATCACGATGATAATGACTATAATGATAATAATCATGAAAATAATGGCAGTGATGATAATAATAATGATAATTATTATTCAGTCCATTTATAATGATATAAAGGCCAGAAGTAATATAATCCTAAAAATTGAAAAAACGTCAAAATCTAGCCTTTTGAGAGAAAAGTAGAAAAAAACTTTTTTCGCTTTTTAATGGTAATTATGAGGATTTTAACATCAATTCGGGTAATTATGATTTTCATGATAATTCCTTTATCATTGATAATAATGATGATGATTGTGATGATAATGACAATAATAATGATAAAATCATAATTATAATAATTTTGATAATTACTGCAATAATAGCAATAATTAACTCTATTCCAATAATTTTCATACTAATAATGGTTATAAAAATAATATCATTATCATTGTCATTATAATTATTATTATTGTCATTATTATTTCTAAATTTATAATTATTCCTATTATCATTATATAAATAGTTATAATGATAAAAATAGCAATAATAATTAGTATGATAATTATTTAAACTACAATAATGATGATAATAATAATGATAATCATGATAATGACTACAATGATAATAATCATGAAAATAATGACAGTAATGATAATAATGATGATAATAGTTATTATTCAGTCCATTTATAATGAAATGAAGGCCAGAAGTAATAAAATCCCCAAAGTCGAAAAACGGCAAAATTTATCGCTTTTTAATGGTAATTATGAGAATTTGAACATTAATTTAGGTAATTATGATAATTTTCATGATAATTCCTTTATTATTGACAATAATGATTGTAATTATGATTATGATGACAATGATAATGATAATAATAATGATAAAATCATAATTATAATGATAATTTTGATAATTACTTCAATAATAGCAATAATTAACTCTATTCCAATAATTTTCATACTAATAATGGCAATAGAAATAATAACATCATTTTCATTGTCATTATAATTATTATTATTGTCATTATTATTTCTAGAATTATCATTATTGCTATCATCATTATATAAATAGTTATATTGATAAAAATAGCAATAATAATTATCATAATAATTATCATAATTGCAATAATGATGATAATAATAATAATGATAATCATGATAATGACTATAATGATAATAACCATGAAAATAATGGCAGTAATGATAATAATGATGATAATAAATATTATTCAGTCCATTTATAATGATATACAGGCCAGAAATAATATAATCCCAAATATTGAAAAATCTAGCCTTTTGAGAGAAATGTCGAAAAAAGCTTTTTCGCTTTTTAATGGTAATTACGAGGATTTTAACATCAATTCAGGCAATTATGATGATTTTCATGATAATTCCTTTGTCATTGGCAATAATGATGATAACTGTGATGATAATGACAATAATAATGATAAAATCATAATTATAATGATAATTTTGATAATTACAGCAATAATAGCAATAATTAACTCTATTCCAATAATTTTCATACGAGGAGAAGCGTGTACAGATGTTTCAGCTATACTCTAGGGATTTAGATTGTATACTCTAGGGATTTAGATTGTTTGCCCTTTAAGAAAATTAAATAAGTTTTGTTCAGCCTTCCTTCTTACAAGAATCGGGGACATCAAAAACTACGATAAAAATACCCTTTTATTTCATGAAATTAAATATATAACAACATAAAACGAAACATGAACACAGTAAAACACAAGCATAATATAACACAAACACTAAAACACAAACAAAAACACAAGCACTAAAACACGACAAAGATATAAAACACAGTAAACACAAACACTAAAAAAATAAATGAAAATAGAGAACCACCTTTTCTCACGCATACCACCATTCCTGAGACACCACAACCTCTTGAGTCCAGTCCTGGAACTCTGGAACTCTGGGACTGCCGTGCGGAGCCGGGAACTTTCCATGGTTACCTCGGCCCACGAAACAATATTGGTTCTCATTGGGTTTACCATATATGAGGATTTTTCAAAATCATTAAAATATCCTATGATAATTAAATATAGCCCTTGAAGTTGATAAAATAAAGAATGAAATAAAAAATAAAAGTTCCATGAAATGAAAGGGTAAAATGAAAAATAAGAACCATCATGTAAAGTGTATATAGAAAAATAAAAAGTCCATAAAATGTTCATAAAATATTCAATAGAAAATAAGTAAAAGTTTCATAGTAGTTCATATATAAAGTATTAATGACGTTTCTTTCAATAATTCATTTTCTTAGTGGTCATGTTTTCTTTCGGCTTAGGCTCATTGTAAATAGCATGATTTTTTTTTTTTTATTGAAATCACTAAAACAATAAAGCATACCACAGTAAAAACACAAAAGAACAAATACAGCGAAGCCGCGCAGGTGAGTCGCCCCAGGTAGCTTTTCATTTTCTATAGCCCGCAGCCTCCTCACCGCGACGGGCATCCTCACCCGCTGGGGAGGGTGGATGTCCTCCTTCTCGAAAGGGGCGAAAGGCAAGATTGATTCATAGGTAGATAGATATAGATACATATAAATATACTTACAATTTTACCAACCATAGGCACCATATGAATAAGCCTATATTTCTGTAGCAAAACAATAATTACCATTAACACATCTTAAATACTTTTTTCAATCAAAATTTAGTGCTGGTTTGCGATCGAGATCTATGAAAAGAAAGGCACGAGAAGAAGAAGAAAAATAGATCATGAGACAAAGGTCACGGTTTTCTTTGTCATTACACAAATAACATCAATAACTGATAATATTAACAATGATGATGATTATGATAATGAATAGTCACAATAACAAAAACAGTAATGATAGTAATAGCAATACTACTAGTATTGCTATTAAATAACAGTAATAATAGTGATGATAATATCATTATCATATCAGCATTTCAAACGCGAAATGATTATCAGAAATCAACTAATGCTTACATATTTTATGTATTTTAAGTTTAAAGGATGCAAGAAAGAGAAATAATATGTAGAAATATTCACTCTACCTGTCAATTATTGCTATTATTGCAATAATGATCAAATTTATCATTATAATCATCATTTTATTTTCATTATCATTATTGTTGTCATTATTATCATTATTATCATCATTATTGTCAATATTAATGGTATTATCATCAAAATCATTATATTTAAGGGAATTATTGCTAAAATCATCAAAAACACAATTTAGAATCGAAACTTTTAGGATTTTATTACTTTTAGCCATTTTTTTATATATGGGCTTAATAATTATTATATTTTTTATTATTATATTTATTATTATGATTATAATTATTATTGTGATTTTCGTCATAATCATCATTATCATAATTGCAGTTATAATAATTAATATCCTAATTATAAATGTAATTTTCATCATTATATCTATTTTTATAATGATAAGAACAATGATGTTCATTTTAGGAGCAATAATAATAAAAATAATAATAACAAAAAATAGTAATAATAATATCAGTATTTCTATTATTAGAAGTATGAGCATTATTAGAATAACGTCAATTATTGCTATTATTACAATAATGATCAAAATTATCATTAGAATTATCATTTTATTTTTATTATCATTATTATTATCATTATTATCATCATTATTGTCAATATTAATGGAATTGTCATCAAAACCATCATAATTAAGGGAATTATTATAAATGGGCTTAATGATAATTATTATTATTACCATTTTTATCATTATATTCATTATTATTATGATTATGATTATCATTGTAATTTTCGTCATAATCATCCTTATCATTATCATTATTGGTTATGATTATTACTATCCTAATTATAAATGTCATTTTAATCATTATAAATATTTCTATAATGATAACAAAAATCTTAATTTTAGGAACAATAATAACAGAAATAATAAAAATAATAAAAAACAATAACAATAATATTAGTATTTCTATTATCATTATTAGTATGAAAATTATTAGAATAACGTCAATTACTTCTAATATTGCAATAATTATCAAAATTATCATTATAATTATCATTATACTTTTATCCTTATTATAATTGTCATTATTTTTATCATTATTGTCAATAATAATGAAATTATCATCAAAATCATCATAATTAAGGGAATTGTTGCTAAAAATAATAAAAAAAACACCATTTAGAATCAAAAAAAGGTTTGTTTGTTTTTGGACAATTCTCGCAAAAACCTGTAATTCGCTAGATTTGGACGTCTTTTCGACTTTTGGGATTTTATTACTTTTAACCATTTTTCCTTATAATAATTATTTTATTGTCCGTTTTATCATTATATTTATTATAATCATTATAATTATTATTGTAATTTTCGTCATAATTATCATTATTATCATCATTGTTGCAGTTATAATTATTATTCTCCTAATTATAAATGTAATTTTCATCATTATAACATTATCATTATAATTTTTATAATAATAATAACAATAGTGATAATTTCAGCAACAATAATAATAATAATAAAATAACAATAATGAAAAATAGTAACAATAACAATAGTATTATTATTTCTATTAGTAGTAGTATGAAAATTATTAGAATAACAATTATTGCTTTTATTGCAATAATTATGAAAATCATCATTAATAATTGTCATTTTATTTTTATTATCATTATTATTGCCATTATGATTATTATCATCATTATTATCAATATTAATAAATGGAATTATCATCAAAATCATAATTAAGGGAATTGTTGATAAAATCATCAAAACCACCATTTAGAATCGATTTTTTTTTTCACAATTCTCGTAAAAGGCCATAACTCGCTAGATTTTGACGTTTTTTCGACTTTTGGGATGTTATTACTTTTAGCCATCTTTTCATTATAAATGGGATTAGTAATAATTATTATTATTTCATTACAGCAACTTTTTACAAAAGAAAATGTTCATAATTATTCAATAAAAGTAGCATGCTCTTAACATAAAAAAGAAAAAAAAATGTATTGCATGGAATATTAAACTTGAACTAATGTTTTATATATAGTCAGTGTCTTTATGTACTGTTTATGTTAATGTTCTATATATAGTAAATGTCTATGTACTGTTTTATGAAATTTATTTTAGATCTATTTTTTATCAGATAGTGTCTGAACGTCCTTATGGACTGTATATACGCAATGCAATGTATTAAATTGTATTGTTATATATTTGATTATAAAAAAAAATGATTCTTAGAAAAAAAAAATGTATCGTGACACTTTAATAAATAAACAACTGAATGTACTTATACCCGGGGAGGCCACCTCATGGTTTCCAGCTTCAGGCCGATCTCTTTGCTAGAAGTCCTCGAGAAGTTGCTAGACACAAAACATACCTTTAAAACAACAATATACACAACCAGGGGCGGGTCCAGAGGAACTGGGAGCCCAATCACCCTCGCTTACGAGATCGCTCTCAGGTTCGCAAACAAGCACCAGACTAATATTATGCTACAAGACGTCACCAAGGCCTTTGATAAGGTCTGCCATGACGGTCTCAAATACAAAATAACATAACTACAACTGCCTCCACATCTCGCACGCCTCTTATGCAACTCCCCGGTCGACAGAACGGCCAATTACCAGCTTGGGTTTTATCTCCCCCCATCCACCTCAGAGGTGCAGTTCCACAGGGCAGCGTTCTTTCACCAACTCTGTACACACTATACACTGCCTTCTTATCACCCCCAGCGCCTTACAGATGACATTATACAAACCATCTCATACCCCTCTAAAGTCAAGAACATAATGAAAGCAGTCACACAAACAGCCATAAACACAATCAACATGTTCGAAAACAAATTGAGGAAACAGACAAACGCAAAATCACTTTTATTCCAGTGGTTCGACGCAACTCACCTCCAATCACAATAAAACAGGAAACATGCTAGGCTTACTTGTGGAGAGGGCTAGGGCGAGGTAAATGAGAGAGCCCTAGGCCCTGAGCAGACAGGAGAATTGAACTCGTTGCAGAGAAGACGATGAAGTGTGTGTATTTTTGGCGAGAAATGCAGTATAAATACAAAAGGGACAAAGTAACACTGCTGGGTCGTTTGTGACTGAGTGTGCTGATTGGCCACAGTGCCTCCCCCCTATCGAGGGAGAAAGGACTTCAGAGTGAGGATCCTGCGCGGATGAGAATGGGGTCCGGATCTCGTGTAGGTGGCGTCATCATGATGAAAAGATGAACTTGGCCATCATGGTGGGGTGTAGGGTGGGTGATGAGAGCGACGGGTAGGTCTACTGGCGGCGAATTGCCGGGCTCCCTGGCGGAGGTCCTCTATCTGAGTGTCACTCGGGCCGTTGTTGGGGAGGAATTTTCTGGGCACGACGAGGGGCTGGTCATGCTGGCGTTGCAGACGGTGACTTTTGCTGAGCAGAGGTTGGTAAAGGCCTGATGTACTGCCAGGAGCTCTCTGTTGGGTGCCAGGGGCCAGGTGCCAGCCGTGTTTCTTACTCCAGGGTGGGTCCTACCACAACTCTGCAGGCGTCTGTGGTGAGGTAAAGCTGGGCGGTGGGGGACGGACGAGGCTCCTACCACAACTCTGCAGGCGTCTGTGGTGAGGTAAAGCTGGGCGGTGGGGACGGTCGAGGCTCCTATCACAACTCTGCAGGCGTCTGTGGTGAGGTAAAGCTGGGTGGTGGGGACGGTCGAGGCTCCTACCACAACTCTGCAGGCGTCTGTGGTGAGGTAAAGCTGGGCGGTGGGGACGGTCGAGGCTCCTACCACAACTCTGCTGGCGTCTGTGGTGATGTAAAGCTGGGCGGTGGGGACGGTCGAGGCTCCTACCACAACTCTGCAGGCGTCTGTGGTGAGGTAAAGCTGGGTGGTGGGGACGGTCGAGGCTCCTACCACAACTCTGCAGGCGTCTGTGGTGAGGTAAAGCTGGGCGTTGGGGGCGGTCGACTGCGTTGGTCGGTGCTGTTGCCGTGTTGCTTGCTGGCCACCTTCCATGTTGTTTTGGATGTATTCGAGGCTTCCACCTACATCCATTGAGACAATGGTAGGCCGCGTTGCCGAACCGCTAGTGGTACGAGCAGATAGCGTCAGGGGCAAGGAATCGGATGAAGGGCCTCCAGTTGGTTTTGGACCCTCGGGCAGTTGCTGCGTTGATGTCGGTGCTGGCCGACGGGAAAACGGGAGCTGTTGATTGGGGGCGGGCTTGCCGATGAGCTTCCATCAGCGCGTTGGCTCTGGTGAGGAGGACTTCAATGGCTGTCTCGTTCGAGTCGTGGAGTTTCTCCCTGATGTTGCCGGGGAGAGAGCGGAGCCAAATTTCTTTTTTAAGGTCCACTTCGTGGAACTTTCCTTCTGCATCTCTGGTGGGGAGGTGGCATAGGGTGGTGATTTCCTGCCGGACTTGTTTTGGAGTACGATTTCCGAGTGGCAGGTTGGGGATGTTGAAGACTTGACGCGCCCTCAGACGGAGAAAGAGAAAACTCCTTCAGCAGCTCCTGCTTCAGTATGTCGTACTCAATTTCGTCTGGCTGGGTATCTAACCAGGGCGCTATTTGGGGAAAAATCGTCTCAGGTAAGGCAGCTATGACGTGATCTGCTTTGGTGGTCGCCTTTTTGATGCTCTTGAGCCTGAACTGGGTTTCAGCTCTTCGAAACCATGTAAAGGCTTCATCCGGTGAAAAGGGTGGAAGGTGGATGGAGGCGGCATTCACTTCAGTGAAGAGGGTGGATGCGTTGGAGTCCATGTCGTTTCCGGGGTCACCAATGTGGAGAGGCCTAGGGCGAGGTAAATGAGAGAGCCCTAGGCCCTGAGCAGACAGGAAAATTGAACTCGTTGCAGAGAAGACGATGAAGTGTGTGTATTTTTGGCGAGAAATGCAGTATAAATACAAAAGGGACAAAGCAACACTGCTGGGTCGTTTGTGACTGAGTGTGCTGATTGGCCGACGGCTGCATCCTTATCTTCCGCGTCGCGGCGAATCACCGCCGCGGACTTCCCCACGCTTGCCTGCCGGCTGACTCGGCGCAGGGGTAGTTATGCCGAGTGAGGTGCGCCGGTGCTGAGTGAGGCAATTAAGCCGAGCGAGACAGCGTCGGTGCCGAAGTGATTGTGGCGTCCGCCACATACTCTTTAGCAGTAACGGTATCCAGACACACGCACAACATAGAATAAACCAAGCACGCACAGCTCTCCACATACACGCCCATATCACTCTCTAAATCACACAAAAAAACTCAAGATGTAATCCATACAGAACAAAGCACTATACTGGATAAACACCACAACACAGGACAGAATGCACCACAGAATCACCGTACAATCACTACACCGAGCATACAACATAGAGCCACTGAACATGCGCATACACATACTCAGAAAGGTAACCTGGGATCGCATATAACTTGTAGACAAACCAACTACGACATCATACAAAAACACACACAAACCCCTCATGGTGGCTCAGGACACTCCCTCTTGTAAATGGAGATCCCCCTGAACTTCTATTTACAGCATAGGATCTATGTATTTTGTTTTGTGTTGTTTTAATTGTTTGTTTCATTGTTTTTGTTTTCAACGCAACTCCGGTACACCAAGTGCGTGTGCTCGGATCGGAGGACGACTTCCACGCTCAGAAAGTCTCCTTATCACGATGAGTCTCCACTCTTCCGGGTGCAGCAGTGACATCTCTCCCAGAACTTCCTATCCAGCGTACTCCATTCAGCTCCGCGCGGGCTGCCACTTCGTCGACGTCTGATATCTTCTCTGACCCTTTCAAAGAGAGACGCCTACGATCTCGTTCGTCTTCTCCGCGGGTCTTTTGTTGTGTCTGCAGACAACGAGGGGTGGATCACTCCCACGTTGGGGAAGAGGGTGTTCTGTGGGAGACCGTGATCGTCGAGCGTCGTGGGCAGGCGACGTCTGGCTGCCGTCTCGGATAGCTGGGGGACGCAGCTCCGGGATTGGTGTCTCCCGTCTTGAATTTTCGAGACGGGTGGCGTCTCCTGATGTCACGGGCGGGGACGTCACTGTGGACGATGTCCACCACTAAAGGCCGATCTTTCGGCCACGCATTTGACAGTAGTCAAATCCCTCAAAAGAGACGAAGATGAATCAAGTTATTCTCTCATCAATAAAAGATCACTGAAACAATGTGGCCACAAACGGGTGGCTTCTGCGAAACCCTTTCCACCTTATAATTGTAGTAAATTTAGAAAAAAAATTCTCATGCTTGGGTGACTATAATACAACTCTATGCTCCTTGCCACAAATCTATACTGACCATCTTAACCACTATTTCTTGCCACTATTTACTTCCCGCCACTCCACTCATACTTCACCTCATATTTATTTTCATTGTTTGTTATGTTCAATGTCTATGTCATATTCATTTGATCAAAAACAAAACAAAAACAAAAGGGTGACCCACTGAACCTCGCTCTCAGCTCCTAGGAGCTGGAAGGGAGGCAGACAAGGGTCTCTCCTGTAATAGGCTATCATAGCGAGACGCTCCCACTATGTTAATCCCTAGCAGGAAAAAATGCTCGTTTATGTTTAATGTTTATGTTGATATTTCTTTGATAAAAAAGTGACCCAATGAACCTCGCTCTCAGCTCCTGGGAACTGGAAGGGAGGTAGGCGAGGGTCTCACCTGCAATAGGCTATCATAGTGAGACTTGCTCCCACTATGATAATCCCTAGCAGGAAAAACATGCTCATTGTTTACGTCCATTGTTTACGTTTATGTTGTTATTTCTTTGATAAAAAATAAAAGAAATAATGAGAAATAAAAGAGTGACCCACTGAACCTCGCTCTAAGGTCCTGGGAGCTGGAAGGGAAGCAGGCGTAGGGTCTCTCCTGCAATAGGATATTATAGCAAGGCATGCTTTCACTATGATAATCCCAAGCAAAAGGGTGTCTCGTATCGCCAGCTCCAAAAAGAAAAGAGGGCTACCCGATGGTTCGATTGTTCGTGGGCGGGTTTAAGAATAACGGCTTCACTACATATTTTCTATATAACCTTTCGGTATTCTTTTTGGCTGCAAGGCTAATATTTTGTCTGTCCCTACATTTTGGTTCCGATAGTATATTTGCTTAACTTAGAGGCCTCTCATTCTCCCAACAAACTGACCAGTACTTTGGGTTCTTTATTATATCAGTTACCATTTGATTATTCATGAGTGTTACTTTCAAAGGCCATTTCTTTCCCAGCCTCCTGTGAGCTATGATATTCTGCTCTAAGAATTCGGGATTTACGACTTTGAGAATATTTTCAATCATTTCCTTGTCCTCTTTATATCGTTCAATTCCATCTACAACTTTTTCTTCATGTCCCAAATTGACTATGTCCTTATTTACATCAGCCAAATTGCCCCGAGGTGTGCTTTGAATTCCCCTTTTCTATACCGTCTCTGTAAGCTGTGTCAATTTCTTCATTTGTTATCTTGATGTCTTTTTCTCTTTTTTTTCTATTTAATTTACTGTTTCCTTTACCTTTGAAACATCGGAATATGATGCTGTCATTTTTTTTTTTTTTTTTTTTTTGCTTGTTCCATTATTTTAGTCTCGCTGCTTCACAAATTGCTTTCGATCTGCTCGTTTCTTTTTTGTATTTGTTTTTATTACTTCTTCAACGTTTTCTTGCAGATTTTTTGCTTCTGTTTCACTACCGATGAAGTTCCTTGATTTTCATATCAGACTTTTCTATATTCTCTGTGAATGGGTGTGTTCCTGCGCAAATTCTCTGCCAATTCCTTCAAATTTATATTTTCACGTATTTTCAGGCCTTCTGTTACCAGGTTGTCTCCTTGGCTTCAAGAGCCTCAATTCTAACAGCTGCCTCCGCTAATTTCATCTTCCTTCTCTGATCTTAGTTTATACTCATTAAACAAACACAAAAAATAGAGCTATACTCATGGCAGTTATCTCAAGGCGCGAAAAGCCTACCATGCAGATTCGCGGTCACTTCTCACCTTCCTTAGGCCGCATCAATGAAATTTTTTGTTTTGCGTCCGGGCAAAAATTAAAATTGATGATATTTTTCATTATTCATGATTTATTTCTACAAGCATTTAAAGAAGAGAACAACAGCTTTTCAAAGTCATCAAATCATCTTCGTTCATATTTACCAGTAAAAGTATTCTCTCTTAAAAGCATGACAAGAGAGCAGCGTCATCAAATCATATATTAGGGGGTATAATGAAATATATTGATTTTTTTTTTTTTTTTTTTTTTTTTGGAGGGGGGCGTTGCAAGCCTGCAGGCGGTGGACGCAGTAGAATTTTAATTGTCATGGCTTTACCTTCTCTTTCACGTCCCAGCTCACGAAGCCGTTTTTATTTTTTATTTTTTATTTTTTACTTCTTTCTTAACTTTTTAACCCATTTTTCTCTGTCAATATGAACTATGCACCCATTGCTCAATCTCCGTATTTAACATGTAAGAGTTGTATTGCACTAATGCGCTGCACTGCACTGTGTGTGTGTGTGTGTGTACACACACACACACACACACACACACACACACACACACACACACACACACACACACACACACACACACACACACACATATATATATATATATATATATATATATATATATATATATATATATATATATGCATATATATATATGTATGTATGTATGTATATATATATTTATATATATGTATATTTACACATACATTTACATACATACACAATATCTATATACATAAAAATGCATTTATACATGAATATATTTATGTATGCGCACATAAGTTTATGATATATCTATTTATATGTACATATAGATTTAGATTTAAGTATATATAACTATGACCTGTGCGGCGGCAGAAAATATTTTGCCCCATGATACTTTGACCCAGCAGAACCACTAGCGGAGGGATCATAAACAAACCTTCGAACAAATTGTTACTTCAACCGGGAAAGCTTTCCGTACAAAATGTGTCTGTTTGAACAGATCAAACTTCTCCACGATAATGGACTCCACTCAAACCTTATATCCTTGGTAAGAACGCTACGAAATAAATAAGAGATGGGTAACAAGACAATAAATGATAGGAAATTAAGGGAAAGGAGTGAATTAACCTGTAGCGGTATTATTTATTTACACAAAACATTCAGGTTTGGTTCCTCCTATTATTTCAAATGTATTGGAAGCAAAGCATTTATTTAGTTTCACTCTGTCTTTCAGCCTTCTAATTATTATCGGTAAATTTCCAGATTCAGCCAGCCACCAACATTCAATTTTTTTTTTTCTTGGAATGGATTATACTTTTGTTGTTTAATGCTATTTTGCTGGTGTTCTTCATTGCATCAGACTAATTGACGAGTGACATGATTAAATGTGTAAGCCTCGGGTTTGCAGTGTATTTTGGAGAAAAAGTAGCATGATTTACACACAGCTAAAGAGAACAGAAGCACTAAAGAGAAGCTTAAAATCGTGTTTATTGGGAAAATTTACAGCATATAACAATCAGGAGTTAAGTAAAAAAGGATATGGAGTGGTTACCTTGACGTTAAATAAGACACTTTTCATCTATGGCATAAGATGCGCAAATCAAAAATAAAGGAGTTACACAACAGAGAATAAAGATCGACCCATCTTTTACTGGTAAATTTGGAAAAAGACGTCACGAACGCTTATCGGGACGAAACTAAATTTGTTAAATTTCTATTGTTTTGGTTCGGTTGATTCTTTTGTTCGTTTCTATCAGAAATGGTTAGATTGTCTTTTCCATACCAGGGTTGCGCCACTCTTGATATAATGCATGTGCATTTTGGAATTCTCGTTCTCTGCCCTAATCACGGTACCGATTTAGTCACAATATCGTTTAATGCAGGGGGCTGTGCCCCCTTTATTAAACCCCCCCAAACCCCACCCAGGAAAACAAAGAATCCTCCATATATTTATGGCAGGAGAGAGCGTTGGACAGACTTGGCATTGGGCGGTCCCACATGTCAGTCGTAGTTACGAAAATTACACTTATTCACGGCAGGAGAGAGCGTTGGACAAAGTCGACATCGGGCACTTCCACATGCTGTTCGTACGCACGCGAAACACCGTACATTTAGTCCAGTGAAAATAAACCTAAAACATACCTATGCAGAGGAGGGACCTGGTTGAGGGTCGTCATATCAGTGGAGCGGCTTGTGGGAGCGGAAGCACTGGAGAGGTCTGCGTGAGCACGAGCGACGCGACGGCTGATCGCAGGGCATTTCAGAGGGTAGAACTCCGTCTTCATGTAATAGTTTCAAGCTAGCCTCATCGTCTTGGAATGGTTTGATACCACATCCTACACACACGGAAGTCATGGTGAGACTAATTTGAAAATTGAATTTCATTGTTTCTATTTTAGCTAATTTTCATTCATTGGCTGTTTCCCTCGGAAATTCTTTCCCCATTGGCTATTAAATTAACCGCCAAACAATTGACCAATGAAATCGTGACACTGGCCGTGACGTCACAGGCGAGATAACAGGAACAGTATGGGTACGAGAGACCCTGCACATGTGCAGTGAAGAATTTGGTCAGTATTCCCACAGCTCTTGTGTAACTCACCTCGTTTTATTATTATTTTCATTTATTTTAAAAATTAGATAACTTTGTTATTATCAATTTGCGAGACATTTATTTAATGAAAAGTGATTGTTAATTAAATATCTTCAAGGCTATAAAGTTAGTTTTGGTCGATTCAGTGGTGACGCCTTTTTCCAATAATACCCTTTTACTAAATCCCTCGCCATGTTGACATCATGAATGTAAACAAAATTGTGACCAGTCAACTCATTCTTGCGTTCTATTAAGTAGTTCATGTATTTCTACACCGTTGTCAAAATGATGTTTGGCTAATTATCAGTGTCTGCTGTTCCACATATATGCTTTCAAAGGCCTTTGTTAATATTGTTATACCTCATTTTCATGTTTCAAGATTTATTAGACAGTGATTTAAGGGAATCGGTTAGAAGAC
>NC_091551.1:30580073-30607573 GCF_042767895.1 Penaeus vannamei | reverse complement strand
TACGCTAGATTTTGCCGTTTATTCGCCTTATGAGATTTTATTACTTTTGACCTTTATTTCAGTATAAAAGGACTTGATAATAATTATTATCATCATTATTATCATTACTGTCATTATTCTTATAATTATTATCATTATAGTCATTATCACTGTCTGTCTCAAGGGATATAATATACATGAAATTGCCATATCTGGGTTCATTAAGTCATAGTCTTGGGAGAAAATTAGGTAGGATTGTCCATAATAATTACAGTACTGTAAAACTGAAAATTGTATACACAAATATTGATAATTTTTTCAAATTCAAAGACAGAATACCCACTCCTCTATGCTTTTCCATTGTATATAAGTTCTCGTGTGATAGCTGTAATGCTATCCATGTGGGTAAAACAACCCGCAATTTCTTTATGCGTATGGAAGACCATATAGGTTTCTCATACAGAAATAAGAATTTAAAGCTCTCAAGCCCTACCAAGTCTTCAATCACGCATCACTCCTTTCTCTTATAACAATTTTGAAATTCTTGACTCGTCCCAATGTGATTTAGACCTTAACATTTTGAAAAGCCTTTGGATTTGGACATTAAAACCAAACTTAAATGAATATCTCTCCATTGATATTGAAATGTTAAAATAGTCCCCCTAGAATTGTTCCCTCAAGTTTTCCTTTTCGGACAATTTGTGCAGGCTGGAGCGCTCTTGTCATTTGCCCACTCAGAGGCCTTACTTCCTTCATTGAGTTTAGACATGGATCGTTATTGGCGAGCTCTCTCATTATTTTTTTAGTAATAATTTTGGTTAGTATTCTGTATTATTGTTAACAATGTATTAATTAACATCCCTAGTTTCGAGATAAGTGTGTAAAATTCCCATATTCAAGCTTTATATATAGTATTTGCCGAGTTTGATCTTGCCGGTTTTGCCTTGGTGCCGCCAGGGTCTTTGATCGTAATTTCGTCCCATTTCTGCTCAAGTTTTGTCCATTAAATGTCACGTCATTACAAAAGTTTCTTTATATGTTTCAATTTTAATGATGTATTGTATTCAATAATGTGTTATTTTGATTTGAATGATTTTATGAATTTCTTGACTATGAATTTTTTGTCATAGTTTACTCAATGTCTTAACCTTATAACCTATCATAATTATATCATAATTATAATGATAATTTTGATAATTACTGCAATAATAGCAATAATCAACTCTATTCCATTCAGACTAATAATGACAATAGAAATAATAATAACATCATTATCATTGTCATAATAGTTATTACTATTGTCATTATAATTTCTAAAATTATCATTATTGCTATTATCAATATAAAAGTATTTATGATGATGAAAATAGCTCTAATGATTAGCATAATAATCATTATAACTGCAATAATGATGATAATAATGATGATAAAGCGAAAAAATCCTTTTTCGCTTTTTATTGGTAATTATGAGGATTGTAAAATTTATTTAGGCAATTGTAATGATTTTCATGATAATTCCTTTATTATATGCACTAATAATGATAATTATGATGATAATGTCAATGATAATGAGAATAATAATGATAATAAGGATAAAATCATAATTATAATTATTACTATTGTCATTATTATTTCTAGAATTATCATTATTGTTATCATTATAAAAAGTTATGATTATGAAAATAGCTATAATAATTAGCATAATAATCATTATAACTGCAATAATGATGATAATCATGGTGATAATGACTATAATGATAATAATTATAAGAATAATGACAGTAATGATAATAATGATGATAATAATTATTATATTGTCCTTTTATAAAGAAATAAAGGCCAAACGTAATAAAATCCCATAAGGCGAATAAACGGCAAAATCTAGCGTATTACAGCCTTTTGAGAAAAACGTCGAAAAAAACCCTTTTCGCTTTTAATTGGTAATTATGATGATTTTAACATTAATTCATGTAATTATGATGATTTCCATGATGATTCCTTTATTATTGACAATAATGATAATAACAATGATAATGACAATAATAATGATAATAATGATAAAATCATAATTATAATGATAATCTTGATAATTATTGCAATAATAGCAATAATTAACTCTATTCAAATAATTTCCATACTAATAATGACAATAGAAAAAATAATAACGTCATTATAATTATTACCTTTATCATTATTATTTCTAGAATTATCATTATTGCTATTATCATTATAAAAATATTTATGATGCTGAAAATAGCTATAATTATTAGCATAATAATCATTATAACTGCAATAATGATGATAATAATGATGATAATCATGGTGATAATGACTATAATGATAATAATTATAAGAATAATGACAGTAATAATAATAATGATGATAATAATTATTATCCAGTCCTTTTATAATGAAATAAAGGCAAAAAGAAATAAAATCCCATAAGGCGAATAAACGGAAAAATCTAGCGTATTACAGCCTTTTGAGAAAATCGTCCAAAAAAATATTTTTTCGCTTTTTATTGGTAATTATGAGGATTTTAACATTAATTCAGGTAATTGTGATGATTTTCATGATAATTCATTCATTATATGCAATAATGATGATAATTATGATGATAAGGACAATGATAATGACAATAATAATGATAGTAATGATAAAATCATAATTATAATGAAAATTTTGATAATTACTGCAATAATAGCAATAATCAACTCTATTCCAATAATTTTCAGACTTATAATGGCAATAGAAATAATATCATTATCATTGTCATTATAATTATTATTATTGCCATTATTATTTCTAAAATTATCATTATTGCTATTATCATTATGAAAATAGTTATGATGATGAAAATAGCTATAATAAGTAGCATAATAATTATTATAACTGCAATAATGATGATAATAATGATGATAATCAAGATGATAATGATTATAATGATAATAATCATATGAATAATAACAGTAATGATAATAATGATGATAATAATTATTATCGAGTCCATTTATAATGAAGTAAAGGCCAAAGGTAATAAAATCCTTAAAGGCGAAAAAAACGGCAAAATCTAGCGTATTACAGCCTTTTCAGAGAAACGTCGAAAAAAAGCCTTTTTCGCTTTTTATTGGTAGTCTCCTGGTCAAATTTCAGCCTAACTTAACTTAAACTAACCTAATCTAACCTCACCAAATTCCAGCTAATGTAAACTAACCTCCATTAAACTGATTTGATATAAACCTTATGTAAGAAAACGAAATTTGGAGTCTCCTGGTTAAATTTGAGCCTAACCTAACCTAACCTCACCAAATTCCAGCTAATGTAATCTAGCCTCCATTAAACTGATTTAATATAAACCTTATGAAAGAAAACGAAATTTGGAGTCTCCTGGTCAAATTTGAGCCTAACCTAACCTAACCTAACCTAACCTCACCAAATTCCACTTAATGTAACCTAACCTCCATTTAACTGATTCAATATAACCCTCATGTAAGAAAACGAAATTTCGAGTCTCCTGGTCAAATTTGAGCCTAACCTAACCTAAACTAACCTAACCTAACCTAACCAAATTCCAGCTAATATAACCTAACCTCCATTAAACTGATTTTATATAAACATGTAAGATAACGAAATTTGGAGTCTCCTGGTCAAATTTGAGCCTAATCTAACCTAACCTAACCTAACTTCACTAAATTCCAGTAAATGACCTCCATTAAACTGATTTAATATAAACCTTATGTAAGAAAACGAAATTTGGAGTCTCCTGGTCAAATTTGAGCCTAACCTAACCTAATCTAACCTAACCTAACCTCACTAAATTCCAGTTAACGTAACCTTACCTCCATTAAACTGATTTAATATAAACCTTATGTAAGAAAACGAAATTTGGAGTCTGCTGGTCAAATTTGAGCCTAACCTAACCTAAACTAATCTTACCTAACCTCACCAAATTCTAGCTAATGTAGCCTAACCTCCATTAAACTGATTTAATATAAACCTTATGTAAAAAAATAAACGAAATTTCGAGTCTTCTGGTCAAATTTGAGTCTAACCTAACCTAACCTAACCTCACCAAATTCCAGGTAATGTAACCTACCCTCCATTAAACTAATTTAATATAAACCTTATGTAAGAAAACGAAATTTGGAGTTTCCTGGTCAAATTTGAGCCTAACCTAACCTAACCTAACCTCACCTCACCAAATTCCAGCTAATGTAACCTACCCTCCATTAAACTGATTTGATATAATTCATATGCAAGAAAACGAAATTTGGAGTCTCCTGGTCAAATTTGAGCCTAACCTAACCTAATCTAACCTATACTAACCTCATCAAATTCCAATTAATGTAACCTAACCTCCAATAAACTGATATAATATAAATCTTATGTAAGAAAACGAAATTTGGAGTCTCCTGGTCAAATTTGAGCCTAACCTAACCTAACCTAACCTAATCTCACGAAATTCCAGTTAATGTAACCTAACCTCCATTAAACTGATTTAATATAAACCTTATGTAAGAAAAGGAAATTTGGAATCTCCTGGTCAAATTTGAGCATATCCTATCCTAACCTAACCTAACCTAACCTCACCAAATTCCAGCTAATGTAACCTAATAATCATTATAAGAGCTAATGTAACCTAATAATCATTATAAGAGCTACTATCTTAATTATTTATGTCATTTTCCCCATTATAATTATTTCTATAATGATAACAACAATAATGATAATTTTAGAAATAATGAAGGCAATAATAGCAATCATCAACAATATTCTGATGATTTTCATGATAACAATAAGACTAACGATGATGATAATAATTAGAAATAATAATGATAGTAAAAATTTTCATAATATCGCTATTATTGTTATTATAATTATTACTGTTGTTGTTATTATTTCTAATATTATCATTATTGTTAGTATCATTATAGAAATAGTTATAATGAGGAAAATGACATTAATGATTAAGATAATAGCTCTTATAATGATTTTATTAAGGGTGATTATGGCGATAATTACTATGATTATGATAATGATGATGTTAATGCTATTAAGGATAATAATGATGATGATAATAATCATAAAGCCCATCCATAATGAAAAAAGGCTAAAAGTATTAAAAAAAACAAAGTCGAAAAAACGGCGATATCTAGCGAAATCTAGCCTTATGAGAATATGGTCGAAAAAAAACCCTTTTCGAGTTTATAGGATGATTATGATGATTTCTGTAATAATTCGGCTAATTATGATGATTTTCAGGATAATACCATTAATAATGACGATAATAATGATAATTATAACACTAATTAGGATAATTATAATAAAATGATACTTATAATGATAATTTGCGTAATTAAGGCAATAATAGCAATCATCAACAATACTCTAATGATTTTCATGATAATAACAATAAGACTAACGATGATGATAATAATTAGAAATAATAATGTTAGCAGAAATAGTCATAATATCGCTATTATTGTTATTATAATTATTACTGTTGTTATTATTTCTAAAATTATCATTATTGTTATTATCATTATAGAAATAGTTATAATGAGGAAGATGACATTAATAATTAAGATAATAGCTCTTATAATGATTATATTAAGGGTAATTATGGAGATAATTACTATAATGATGATAATGATGATGTTAATGCTATTAATGATAATAAGTATCATCATTATTGTAAATAATAAAGGATTCATCAGGGAAATCATCATAATTACCTGAATTAATGTTAAAATCCTCATAATTACCATTAAAAAGCGAAAAGGATTTTTTTTTTCGTTTCTTTCAAATGGCTGTAATACGCTAGATTTTGTCGTTTTTTTCGACTTTGGGAATTTTATTACTTCTGGCTTTTATTTCATTATAAATGGACTGAAGGATAATGATTATCATCATTATTATCATTACTGTCATCATTTTTATGATTATTATCATTATAGTCATTATCATCATGATTATCATTATTATTATTATTATCATTATTGCAGTTATAATAATTATTATGCTAATTATTATTGCTATTTTTTCATTATAACTGTTTATATAATGATAATAGCAATAATGATGATCTTAGAAATAATAATGACAATAATAATAATTATAATGACAATGGTAAGGATGTTATTATTATTTCTATTGCCATTATCAGTGTGGAAAGTATTGGAATAGAGTTAATTATTGCTATTATTGCAGTAATTATCAAGATTATCGTTATAATTATGACTTTATCATGATCATTCTTATTGTCATTATCATTGTCATTATCATCATAATTATCATCATTATTGTCAATAATAAAGGAATCATCATGGGTATCCTCATAATTACGTGAATTAATGTTAAAATCCTTATAATTACCATTAAAAAGCGAAAAGGTTTTTTTTCGACGTTTCTCTCAAAAGGCTGTAATACGCTATATTTTGCCGTTTTTTTGATTTCTGGGATTTTATTACTTCTGGCCTTTATTTCATTATAAATGGATTGAATGATAATAATTATCATCATTATTATCATTATTGTCATCATTTTTATGATTATTTTCATTATAGTCATTATCATCATCATTATCATAATTATTATTACCAATAATGCAGTTATGATAATTATTGTTGTTTTTTTATCATTATAACTATTTATTTAATGATAATAGCAATAATGATGATCTTAGAAATAATAATGACAATAACAATAATTATAATGAGAAAGATAATGATGTTATTATCATTTTTTTGCCATTATTAGTATGGAGTTAATTATTGCTATTATTGCAGTAATCATTAAGATTATCATTATAATTATGACTTTATCATCGTTATCATTCTTATTGTCATTATCATTGTCATTATCATCATAATTATCATTAATATCGTGATTATAAATGGGATTATCATGAAAATAATCATAATTAGCCGAATTATTGCCGAAATCATCATATTCATCCTATAAACTCGAAAATGGTTTTTTTCGACCATATTCTCAAAAGGCTAAATAAATATAAATAAATATAAATATTTATTTATTAAATAAATGAATAAATAAATAAATAAATAAAAAATATCGATAGATTTCGCCGTTTTTTCTACTTTGTTTTTTTCTTTATACTTTTAGCCTTTTTTCATTATGGATGGGCTTTATTATTATTATCATTATCATTATTATCATTAATAGCATTAACATCATCATTATCATCATTATAGTAATTATCGCCATAATTACCCTTAATATGATCATTATAAGAGGTATTATCTTAATTATTAATGTCATTTTCCTCATCAAAACTATTTCTATAAATATGATAACAATAATGATAATTCTAGAAATAATAACAACAGTAATAAATATAATAACAATAATAGTGATATTATGATTATTTCTACTATCATTATTATTTCTAATTATTATCATCATTGTTAGTCTTATTGTTATTGTCATGAAAATCATTAGACTATTGTTGATGATTGCTATTATTGCCTTAATTACGCAAATTATCATTATAATTATCATTTTATTATAATTATCCTAATTAATGTCATAATTATCATTATTATCGTCATTATTAATGGGATTATCATGAAAATCATTATAATTAGCCGAAATATTGCAGAAATCATCATAATCAGCCCATAAACTCGAAAAGGTTTTTTCGAGGCTAGATTTCGCGTTTTTTCGACTTTGGGTTTTTTTTATACTTTTAGCCTTTTTTCATTATGGATGGGCTTTATGATTATTATCATCATCATTATTATCATTAATAGCATTAACATCATCATTATCATCATTAATAGCATTAACATCATCATTATCATCATTATAGTAATTATCGTCATAATTACCCTTTATGTAATCATTATAAGTGCTATTATCTTAATTTTAATGTCATTTTTTTCATTATAACTATTTCTATAATGATAATAACAATAATGATAATTTTAGAAATAATAACAGCAACAGTAATAGTTACAAAACCAATAAAAGCGATATTATGCTTATTTCTGCTATCAATATTATTTCTAATTATTATCATCATCGTTAGTCTTATTGTTATTATCATGAAAATCATTAGAGTATTGTTGATGATTGCTATTATAGTCTTAATTACGCAAATTATCATTATAATTATCATTTTATTATAATTATCCTAATTAATGTCATAATTATCATTATTATCGTCATTATTAATGGGATTATTATGAAAAGCATCCTAATTAGCCAAATTATTGCAGAAATCATCATAATCATCATTATGATGATAATAATTAGAAATAATAATGATAGTAGAAATATTCATAATATCACTATTATTGTTATTATAATTATTACTTCTTTTGTTATTATTTCTAAAATTATCATTATTGCTATTATCATTATAGAAATAGTCATAATGAGGAAAATGACATTAATAATTAAGATACTAGCTCTTATAATGATTATATTAAGAGTAATTATGGCGATAATTATTATAATGATGATAATGATGATGTTAATGCTATTAAGGATAATAAGGATGATGATAAAAGTCATAACACCCATCCAAAATGAAAAAAAAGACTAAAAGTATAACAAACCCCAAAGTAAAAAAAAAAACTGCGAAATCTAGAGATATATAACCTTTTGAGACTATGGTCGAAAAAGAACCCTTTTCGAGATTATGGGATGATTATGATGATTTCTGCAATAATTCGGCTAATTATGATGATTTTCCTGATAATCCCATTAATAATGACGATTATAATGATAATTATGACATTAATTAGGATAATTATGACATTGATTTTGATAATTATAATAAGATGATAATTGTAATGATAATTTGCGTAATTAAGTCAATAATAGCAATCATCAACAATACTCTAATGATTTTCATGATAATAACAATCAGACTAACGATGATAATAATTAGAAATAATAATGATAGTAGAAATAATCATAATATCGCTATTATTAATATTATAATTATTACTGTTGTTGTTATTATGTCTAAAAAAAAATCATTATTGTTATAATCTTTAACCTAACCTAACCTAACCTAACCTAACCTAACCTAATCTAACCTAACCTAACCTATTCTCCTGGTCAAATTTGAGCCTAACCTAACCTAACCTAACCCTACCTAACCTCACCAAATTCCGGTTAATGTACCCTACCCTCCATTAAACTGATTTAATGTAAGAAAACGAAATTTGGAGTCTCATGGTCAAATTTGAGCCTAACATAACCTAACCTAACCTAACGTCCTTTAAACTGATTTAATATAAACTTTATGTAAGAAAACGAAATTTGGAGTCTCCTGGTCAAATTTGAGCCTAGCCTAACCTAACCTAACCTAACCTAACCTCACCAAATTCCAGCTAATATAATCTAACCTCCATTAAACTGATTTAATATAAATCTTATGTAAAAAAAAAAAAAAAACGAAATTTTGAGTCTTCTGGTCAAATTAAAGCCTAACCTAACCTAACCTCACCAAATTCCAGCTAATGTAACCTAACCTCCATTAAACTGATTTAATATAAAACTTATGTAAGGAAACGAAATTTTGAGTCTCATGGTCAAATTTGAGCTAAACCTAACCTTACCTAACCTAACCTCACCAAATTCCAATAAATGTAACCTAACCTCCATTAAACTGATTTAATATAAAACTTATGTAAGAAAATGAAATTTTGAATCTCCTGGTCAAATTTGAGCCTAACCTAACCTAACCTAACCTAACCTAACCTAACCTAACCTCACGAAATTCCAGCTAATATAATCTAACCTCCATTAAACTGATTTAATATAAATCTTATGTAAAAAAAAAAGGAAATTTGGAGTCTTCTGGTCAAATTTAGCCTAACCTAACCTAACCTCACCAAATTCCAGCTAATGTAACCTAACCTCATTTAAACTGATTTAATATAAACCTTATGTAAGAAAACGAAATTTGGAGTCTCCTGGTCAAATTTGAGCCTAACCTAACCTAACCTAACCTAACCTCACCAAATTCCAGTTAATGTAACCTAACCTCCATTAAATTGATTTAATATAAACCTTATGTAAGAAAACGAAATTTGGAGTCTCCTGGTCAAATTTGAGCCTAACCTAACCTAACCTAACCTCACCAAATTCCAGTTAATGTAACCTAACCTCCATTAAACTGATTTAATATAAACTTCATGTAAGAAAACGAAATTTGGAGTCTCCTGGACAAATTTGAGCCTAACCTAACGTAACCTAACCTAACCTCACCAAATTCCAGCTAATGTAACCTAACCTCCATTAAACTGATTTAATATAAACTTCATGTAAGAGAACGAAATTTGGAGTCTCCTGGTCAAATTTGAGCCTAACCTAACCTAACCTAACCTAACCTCACCAAATTCCAGTTAATGTAACCTAACCTCAATTAAACTAATTTGATATAAACCATATGTAAGAAAACGAACTTTGGATTCTCGTGGTCAAATTTAAGCTAAACCTAACCTAACCTAACCTAACCTTTCCAAATTCCAGCTAATGTAATCTAACCTCCATTAAACTGATTCAATATAAATCTTATGTAAGAAAACGGAAATTGGAGTCTCCTGGTCAAATTTGAACCTAACCTAACCTAACCTGACCTCAACAAATTCATGCTAATGTAATCTCACCTCCATTAAACTGATTTAATGTAAACCTTATGTAAGAAAACGAAATGTGGAGTCTCCTGGTCAAACTTGAGCCTAACCTAACCTAACCTCACCAAATTCCAGATAATGTAACCTAACCTCTATTAAACAGATTTAATATAAACCTTATGTAAGAAAACGAAATTTGGAGTCTGCTGGTCAAATTTGAGCCTAACCTAGCTAACCTAACCTAACCTCACCAAATTCCAATTAATGTAACCTAACCTCCATTCAACTGATTTAATATAAACCTTATGTAAGAAAATGAAATTTGGAGTCTCCTGGTCAACTTTCAGCCTAACCTAACCTAACCTAACCTCACCAAATTCCAGCTAATGTAACCTAACCTCCTTGAAACTGATTTAATATAAACCTTATGTAAGAAAACGAAATTTTGAGGTTCCTGGTCAAATTTGAGCCTAACCTAACCTAACCTAACCTAACCTCACCAAATTCCAGCTAATATAAACTAAACTATCCTCCATTAAACTGATTTACTATAAACCTTATGTAAGAAAATGAAATTTGGAGTCTCCTGGTCAAATTTGAGCCTAACCTAACCTAACCTCACCAAATTCCAGTTCATGTAACCTAACCTCCTTTAAACTGATTTAATATAAACCTTATGTAAGAAAACGAAATTTGGAGTCTCCTGGTGAAATTTGAGCCTAACCTAACCTAACCTAACCTCAACAAATTCCAGCCAATGTAACTAACCTCCATTAAACTGATTTAATATAAACATTATGTAAGAAAATGAAATTTGGAGTCTCCTGGTCAAATTTGAGCCAAACCTAACCTAACCTCGCCAAATTCCAGCTAATTTAACCTAACCTCCATTAAACTGATTTAATATAAACCTTATGTAAGAAAACGAAATTTGGAGTCTCATGGTCAAATTTGAGCTAAACCTAACCTAACCTAACCTAACCTCACCAAATTCAAATAAATGTAACCTAACCTCCATTAAACTGATTTGATATAAAACTTATGTAAGAAAATGAAATTTTGAATCTCCTGGTCAAATTTGAGCCTAACCTAACCTAACCTAACCTAACCTAACCTCACGAAATTCCAGCTAATATAATCTAACCTCCATTAAACTGATTTAATATAAATCTTATGTAAAAAAAAAAAACGGAAATTTGGAGTCTTCTGGTCAAATTTAGCCTAACCTAACCTAACCTCACCAAATTCCAGCTAATGTAACCTAACCTCATTTAAACTGATTTAATATAAACCTTATGTAAGAAAACGAAATTTGCAGTCTCCTGGTCAAATTTGAGCCTAACCTAACCTAACCTAACCTCACCAAATTCCAGTTAATGTAACCTAACCTCCATTAAATTGATTTAATATAAACCTTATGTAAGAAAACGAAATTTGGAGTCTCCTGGTCAAATTTTAGCCTAACATAACCTAACCTAACCTCACCAAATTCCAGTTAATGTAACCTAACCTCCATTAAACTGATTTAATATAAACTTCATGTAAGAAAACGAAATTTGGAGTCTCCTGGACAAATTTGAGCCTAACCTAACCTAACCTAACCTAACCTCACCAAATTCCAGCTAATTTAACCTAACCTCCAATAAACTGATTTAATATAAAGTTCATGTAAGAAAACGAAATTTGGAGTCTCCTGGTCAAATCTGAGCCTAATCTAACGTAACCTAACCTAACCTCACCAAATTCCAGTTAATGTAACCTAACCTCCATTAAACTGATTTAATATAAACTTCATGTAAGAAAACGAAATTTGGAGTCTCCTGGTCAAATTCGAGTCTAACCTAACCTAACCTAACCTAACCTCACCAAATTCCAGTTAATGTAGCCTAACCTCAATTAAACTGATTTGATATAAACCATATGTAAGAAAACGAAGTTTGGATTCTCGTGGTCAAATTTAAGCTAAACCTAACCTAACCTAACCTAACCTTTCCAAATTCCAGCTAATGTAATCTAACCTCCATTAAACTGATTCAATATAAACCTTATGTAAGAAAACGGAAATTGGAGTCTCCTGGTCAAATTTGAACCTAACCTAACCTAACCTGACCTCAACAAATTCATGCTAATGTAATCTCACCTCCATTAAACTGATTTAATGTAAACCTTATGTAAGAAAACGAAATGTGGAGTCTCCTGGTCAAACTTGAGCCTAACCTAACCTAACCTAACCTAACCTCACCAAATTCCAGATAATGTAACCTAACCTCTATTAAACAGATTTAATATAAACCTTATGTAAGAAAACGAAATTTGGAGTCTGCTGGTCAAATTTGAGCCTAACCTAGCTAACCTAACCTAACCTCACCAAATTCCAATTTATGTAACCTAACCTCCATTCAACTGATTTAATATAAACCTTATGTAAGAAAATGAAATTTGGAGTCTCCTGGTCAACTTTCAGCCAAACCTAACCTAACCTAACCTCACCAAATTCCAGCTAATGTAACCTAACCTCCTTGAAACCGATTTAATATAAACCTTATGTAAGAAAACGAAATTTTAAGGTTCCTGGTCAAATTTGAGCCTAATCTAACCTAACCTAACCTAACCTCACCAAATTCCAGCTAATATAAACTAAACTATCCTCCATTAAACTGATTTACTATAAACCTTATGTAAGAAAATGAAATTTGGAGTCTCCTGGTCAAATTTGAGGCTAACCTAACCTAACCTCACCAAATTCCAGTTCATGTAACCTAACCTCCTTTAAACTGATTTAATATAAACCTTATGTAAGAAAATGAAATTTGGAGTCTCCTGGTGAAATTTGAGCCTAACCTAACCTAACCTAACCTCAACAAATTCCAGCCAATGTAACTAACCTCCATTAAACTGATTAAATATAAACATTATGTAAGAAAATGAAATTTGGAGTCTCCTGGTCAAATTTGAGCCAAACCTAACCTAACCTCGCCAAATTCCAGCTAATTTAACCTAACCTCCATTAACTGATTTGATATAAACCTTATGTAAGAAAACGAAATTTGGAGTCTCCTGGTCAAATTTGAGCCTAACCTAACCTAAGCTAACCTAATCTAACCTCACCAATTCCAGTTAATGTAACCTACCCTCCATTAAACTGATTTGATATAAACCTTATGTAAGAGAACGAAATTTGGAGTCTCCTGGTCAAATTTGAGCCTAACCAAACCTAACCAACCTTAACGTAACCTCTCCAAATTGCAATTACTGTAACTTAACCTCCATTAAACTGATTTAATATAAACCTTATGTAAGAAAACGAAATTTGGAGTCTCCTGGTCAAATTTGAGCCTAACCTAACCTAACCTCACCTAACATAACCTCCCCAAATTCCAGTTAATGTAACCTAACCTCCATTAAACTGATTTAATATAAACCTTATGTAAGAAAACGAAATTCGGTCTCCTGGTCAAATTTGAGCCTAACCTAACCTAACCTAATCTAACCTCACTAAATTCCACTAATGTAAACTAACCTCCATTAAACTGATTTAATATAAACCTTATGTAAGAAAACGAAATTTGTAGTCTCCTGGTTAAATTTGAGCCTTACCTTACCTAACATAACCTAACCTCACCAAATTCCAGCTAATGTAACCTAACCTACATTAAACTGATTTCATATAAAACTTATCTAAGAAAACGAAATTTGGAGTCTCCTGGTCAAATCTGAGACTAACCTAACCTAACCTAACCTAACCTCACCAAATTCCAGCTAATGCAACCTAACCTCAATTAAACTGATTTAATATAAACTTTATGTAAGAAAACGAAATTTGGAGTCTCCTGGTCAAATTTAAGCCTAACCTAACCTAACCTAATCTCACCAAATTCCAGGTAATGTAACCTAACCTCCATTAAATTGATTTAATATAAACCTTATGTAAGAAAACGAAATTTGGAGTCTCCTGGTCAAATTTCATCCTAACCTAACCTAACCTAATCTATCCTAACCTCACCAAATTCCAGCTAATGTAACCAAACCTCCATTAAGCTGAATTTATATAAACCTTATGTAAGAAAACGAAATTTGGAGTCTCCTGGTCAGATTTGAGCCTAACCTAACCTAACCTAATCTCACCAAATTCAAGCTAATGTAACCTAACCTCCATTAAATTGATTTAATATAAACCTTATGTAAGAAAACGAAATTTGGAGTCTGCTGGTCAAATTTTAGCCTAACCTAACCTAACCTCACCAAATTCCTCACCTCACCTAACCAACCTTAACGTAACCTCTCCAAATTGCAATTAATGTAACTTAACCTCCATTAAACTGATTTAATATAAACCTTATGTAAGAAAACGAAATTTGGAGTCTGCTGGTCAAATTTCATCCTAACCTAACCTGACCTAATCTATCCTAACCTCACCAAATTCCAGTTAATGTAACCTACCCTCCATTAAATTGATTTAATATAAACATTATGTAAGAAAACGAAATTTGGAGTCTGCTGGTCAAATTTTAGCCTAACCTAACCTAACCTCACCAAATTCCAGTTAATGTAACCTAACCTACATTAAACTGATTTAATATAAACCTTATGTAAGAGAACGAAATTTGAAGTCTCCTGGTCAAATTTGAGCCTAACCTAACCTAACCTAACCTAACCTCACCAAATTCCAGCTAGTGTAACCTAACCTCCATTAAACTGATTTAATATAAACCTTATGTAAGAAAACGAAATTTGGAGTCTCCTGGTCTAATTTGAGGCTAACCTAACCTAACCTAACCTAACCTCACCAAATTCCATGTAATGTAACCTAACCTCCATTAAACTGATTTAATATAAACCTTATGTAAGAAAATGAAATTTGGAATCTCCTGGTCAAATTTGACCCTTACCTAACCTAACCTAACCTAACCAAACCTAATCTCACTAAATTCAAGATAATGTAGTCTAACCTCCATTAAATTGATTTAGTATAAACCTTATGTAAGAAAACTAAATTGACAGGAATAATGATAATAATGATAAGGTCATAATTATAATGATAATCTTGATAATTACTACAATAATAGCAATAATTAACTCTATTCCAATAATTTCCATACTAATAATGGCAATAAAAATAATAATTACATCATTATCATTGTCATTATAATTATTATTATTGTCATTATTATGTCTAAGATCATCATTATTGCTATTATTTTTATATAAATAGTTAAAATGATAAAAATAGCAATAATAACTAGCATAATAATTATTATAACTGCAATAATGATGATAAGTATAATGATATTCATGATGATATTGACTATAATGATAATAATCATAAAAATGATGACAGTAATGATAATATTGATGATAATAATTATCATTCAGTCCATTTATAATGAAATAAAGGCCAGAAGTAATAATATCCCAAAAGTCGAAAAAATGGCAAAATCTAGCGTATTACAGCCATTTGAGAGAAATGTCGAAAAAAAACCTTTTCGCTTTTTAATGGTAATTGTGAGGATTTTAACATTAATTCAGATAAATATGATGATTTCCCTGATGAATCCTTTATTATTGACAATAATGATGATAATCATGATGATAATAACAATGATAATGATAAAGCCATAATTATAATGATAATCTTGATAATTACTGCAATAATAGCAATAATTAACTCTATTCTAATAATTTCCATACTAATAATGGCAATAGAAATAATATCATTATCATTGTCATTATAATTATTGTTGTTGTCATTATTATTTCTAAGATCATCATTATTGCTATTATCATTATATAAATAGTTATAATGATAAAAATAGCAATACTAATTAGCATAATAATTATTAAAACTGCAATAATGATGATAATAATAATGGTAATCATGATGAAAATGACTATAATGATAATAATCATAAAAATGATGACAGTAATGATAATAATGATGATAATAATTATCATTCAGTCCATTTATAATGAAATAAAGGCTAGAAGTAATAAAATCCCTTAAGTCGAAAAAACGGCAAAATCTAGCGTATTACAGCCTTTTGAGAGAAACATCGAAAAAATCACAATTTCGCTTTTTAATGGTAATTATGAGGATTTTAACATTAATTCAGGTAATTATGAGGATTTCCCTGATGAATCCTTTATTATTGACAATAATGATAATTATGATGATAATGATAATGATAATGACATTAATAATGATAATGATAAAGTCATAATTATAATGATAATCTTGATAATTACTGCAATAATAGCAATAATTAACTCTATTCCAATAATTTCCATACTAATAATGGCAATTGAAATGATAATAACATCATTATCATATTCATTATAATAATTATTATTGTCATTATTATTTCTAAGATCATTATTTCTATTATCATTATAAAAATAGATATAATGATAAAAATAGCTAAAATAATTAGGGTAATAATTATTATAACTGTAATAATGATGATAATAATAAGGATAATCATGATGATAATGACTATAATGATAATGATCATAAAGATGATAACAGTAATGATAATAATGATGATAATAATTATCATTCAGTCCATTTATAATGAAATAAAGGCCAGAAGTAATAAAATCCCAAAAGTCGAAAAAAAGGCAAAATCTAGAGTATTACAGCCTTTTGAGAGAAACGTCGAAAAAAAATCCTATTCGCTTTTTAATGGTAATTATGAGGATTTTAACATTAATTCTGGTAATTATGATGATTTCCCTGATTAATCCATTATTATAGACAATAATGATGATAATTATGATGATAATGACAATGATAATGGCAATAATAATGATGATAATGATAAAGTCATAATTATAATGATAATCTTGATAATTACTGCAATAATTGCAATAATTAACTCTATTCCAATAATTTCCATACTAATAATGACAATACAAATAATAATATCATTATCATTGTCTTTATAATTATTATTAGGTGGCATCCACCCGGAGCGACTGCCCGAGGGTTAACCTTACGCGGGAAGTCACGGTGGGGGTTTGGAACGTCCGCTCTTTACGTCAGGATGATCGATTACCCCTGCTATCGAGGGAACTGGGGAGGCTGAGAGTAGGGGTGGCTGCTCTCTCGGAGGTGAGAAGACCTGGCAGCGGCACGACCAGTGTAGGTGGCTACACCTATTACTGATCAGGCCGCAGCGATGGTCACCATCTCCAGGGAGTAGCCATAGCTGTCTCCGGTAGGCTCCAGCCCAAGGTGTTAGAGGTCACTCCAGTCGATGAGCATATAATGGTGATGAGGCTGAAGCTGTCTTTGGGCTTCATGTCTCTTATTGCTGTGTACGCTCCTACCGATGTTTGTAAACTTGATGTGAAAGAGATGTTCTACGCCAAACTTGCATCCGTGGCAGACAGTTGTCCCCGGCGAGATATTGGTATTGTTCTGGGTGACTTCAATGCGGTATTTGGCTGCGATCGAGCTGGCTATGAGATGTCAGTCGGTCCTCATGGTTCGGGAGTTGATACCGGCAGCGAGAATTCCCTCCTTTTCCGGGATTTTGCTAGGTCCCAGAAATTGAGGATTTCTGGCTCCTGGTACCAGCGCCCGGACCCACATCGTTGGACATGGTACAGCGATGCGGGTAATGCAACCAAGGAGATCAACCACATTCTCGTTAGCACTCGTTGGAGGATCCTCCAGAACTGCAGGGTGTATAGGAGTGCTGAGTTTTGTGGTACTGACCATAGATTAGTTGTGGCTACCCTCCGGGTACACTTCAAAAGTCCCCAGCGGCCCAATGACCACCCTAGGGTGTTTCATCTGGACAGGCTGAAGGAGAGGGAGTGTGCTCGGAGGTTTGCTGAGACAATCTCTGATCGGTTCACAGCACTTGACAATCTGACGGACCCTGTACTTCTGTGGGACACCTTCAAGCGTGAAACGCTTGATGCAGCCCAAGAATCGATTGGAGAACGGCCGACAGCAAGACAGAATTCAATCTCTCAGGAGACACTGGAAGCCACTGATGCTTGCCATGCGGCTCGTCTGGCAGGGGATCGGGATTTGCACCGTTCTCAGGTGCGCAGAACTCGGTCTCTGTTAAGAAGGGACAAGGAACAGTTTATTAGAAATCTTGCTGAGGAGGTTGAAGGCCATTTCTTATTAAATGACATTCGTCCTGCATAGCAAGCCCTCTTCACAGGTGACTGCAGTTCGCTTAGTGGGTGGCCAGATTGTCTCAGATCCTGTTGCGGTGTGGGAGCGTTGGGCTGAATACTTTGAGCAGTTGTATCAGGTTGACCCTCCAACAGTTAACTTGGATGTGGGTAGTGCCGTGATTCCGCTGCCGGACCCACCCATTAGCGAGGACCCTCCCTCCCTAGCTGAGGTTAGGGAGGCGATCTCCAAGCTGAAGAGTGGTAAAGCAGCGGGTATTTGCGGCATCCCAGCTGAACTGTTAAAGGCTGGTGGTGAACCTATGGCACGGGGATTGCATGCTGTCCTGGCTGCCATCTGGCAGTCCGGTACCGTTCCCTCTGACCTGTTGAGGGGTGTGGTCATCCCTCTCTGGAAGGGGAAGGGGGACCGATGGGACTGCAGCAATCACCGCGGCATCACACTGCTCAGTGTACCAGGCAAGGTTCTTGCCCGCATCCTTCTGAGGCGTATCAGAGACCATCTACTAAGGCATCAGAGGCCAGAGCAATCCGGATTCACTCCTGGTAAGTCAACAATTGACCGTATCCTCGCGCTTCGAGTCATTGTAGAGCGCCGTCGTGAGTTCGGATGTGGGTTGTTTGCAGCCTACATCGACCTCAAGAAGGCGTTCGATACAGTACATCGGGAATCTCTCTGGGAGATCTTGAGACTGAGAGGAATTCCAACAAGGATTATTGAACTAATAGCAAACCTATATACTGGTACTGAAAGTGCTGTAAAGTGTGGTGGGGGCCTGTCGAGCTTCTTTCCTGTCAGTTCAGGAGTGAGGCAAGGCTGTGTTCTTGCACCAACCCTTTTCAACACTTGCATGGACTGGATACTAGGCAGAGCTACTGTTCAAACTCATTGTGGAGCAACACTGGGTAATATTAAAGTTACAGACCTTGATTTTGCCGATGACGTTGCAATTCTATCTGAGTCTTTGGAAACCTTAGTGGTGGCCCTCGATGCATTTAGTAATGAAGCGAAGCCCTTGGGTCTAGAGGTCTCCTGGACAGAGACCAAGATTCAGGACTTTGGGGACTTGCTAGGAGAACCTGTTCAGTCGGTACGTGCTTGCGGCGATGACATTGAGGTCAAAGAGAGCTTTACATACCTTGGTAGTGCAGTTCATAACTCTGGGCTGTCAGACCAGGAAGTCAGTAGACGGATTGGCCTGGCAGCAGGGATCATGAACTCTCTCGACAAGAGTATTTGGAGATGCCGGTATCTGTGCAGAAGGACCAAGCTACGGGTTTTCAGGGCCCTGGTAATGCCAGTTTTGCTCTACGGTAGTGAACCTGGACATTATCCAGCGCACTGGAGTCTGGTCTTGACGCCTTTTGTAATAGGTCCTTACGCCGGTTCATGGGGTACTGTTGGCGGGACCATGTGTTTAACCAACGGCTGCACCGTGAGACTAGCACAGGACCTGTTACCTGCACAATCCGGGATCGCCAACTCAGGCTATATGGCCATCTGGCTCGCTTTCCACAGGCTGATCCTGCTCATCAGGTTGTCTCTATAAGAGACAACCCTGGGTGAAGGAGGCCTGTGGGACGACCTAGGAGGTCGTGGCTTGGGCAGATCGATCAAACCTGTCGGGAAGAGCTCGAGATGCGTCGGGCCCCTGCCTGGCGACTTGCCATGAGGGATCCCAAAAGGTGGAAGCAGAAGGTGGACGCGGCTATGCGCCCCCGTCGGCGTTAGCTCCGGATGATGATGATGATCATTATTAATGGGATTATCATGAAAATCATCATAATTAGCCGAATTATTGCAGAAATCATCATAATCATCCCATAAACTCGAAAGCGGTTTTTTTTTCGACCATATTCTCACAATGCTATATATCACTAGATTTCGCCGTTTTTTCGACTTTTTTTTTTTTTACTTTTAGCCTTTTTTCATTATGGATGGGCTTTATGATTATTATCATCATCATTATTATCATTGATAGCATTAACATCATCATTACCATCATTATTGTAATTATCGCCAAAATTACCCTTAACATAATCATTATAAGAGCTAGTATCTTAATTATTAATGTCATTTTCCTCATTATAACTATTTCTATAATGATATTAACAATAATGATAATTTTAGAATAATAACAACAATAATGATTATAATAACAATAATAGCAATATTATGATTATTTCTACTATCATTATTATTTCTATTATCATCATCGTTAGTCTTATTTTTATTATCATGAAAATCATTAGAGTATTGTTGATGATTGTTATTATTGCCTTAATTACGCAAATTATCATTATAATTATATATTTTTTTTTATAATTATCCTAATTAATGTCATAGTTATCATTATTATCGTCATTATTAATGGGATTATCATGAAAATCATCCTAATTAGCCGAATTATTGCAGAAATCATCTTAATCATCCCATAGACTCGAAAAGAGGGGGTTTTCGACCATATTCTCAAAAGGTTATATATCGCTAGATTTCGCCGTTTTTTCGACTTTGTTTTTTTTTATATATACTTTTAGCTTTTTTTCATTATGGATGGGCTTTATGATCATTATCATCATCATTATTATCATTAATAGCATTAACATCATTATCATCATTATAGTAATTATCGCCATAATTACCCTTAATATAGTCATTATAAGAGCTATTATCTTAATTATTAATGTCATTTTCCTCATTATAACTATTTCTATAATGATAACAATAATGATAATTTTAGAAATAATAACAACAACAGTAATAATTATAATAACAATAATAGCGATATTATGATTATTTCTACTATCATTATTATTTCTAATTATTATTATCATCGTTAGTCTTATTGTTATTATCATGAAAATCATTAGATATTGTTGATGATTGCTATTATTGCCTTAATTACGCAAAATGTCATTCTAATTATCATGTCAAAATTATCCTAATTAATGTCATAATTATCATTATTATCGTCATTATTAATGGGATTATCATGAAAATCATCCTAATTAGCCGGATTATTGCAGAAATCATCATAATCATCCCATAAACTCGAAAAGGGTTTTTTTTTTTCGACCATATTCTCAAAAGGTTATATATTGCTAGATTTCGCCGTTTTTTCGACCTTGAGTGTTTTTTATATACTTTTAGCCTTTTTTTCATTATGAATGGGCTTTATGATTATTATCATCATTATTATCATTAATAGCATTAACGTCATCATTATCATTATAGTAATTATCGCCATAATTACCCTAAATATAATCATTATAAGAGCTATTATCTTAATTATTAATGTCATTTTCCTCATTATAACTATTTCTATAATGATAATAATAATTATTATAATTTTAGAAATAAGAACAGTAATAATTATGATAAAAGTTATAGCGATATTATGATTATTTCTACTATCATTATTATTTCTAATTATTATCATCATCGTTAGTCTTATTGTTATTATCATGAAAATCATTAGAGTATTGTTGATGATTGCTATTATTTCCTTAATTACGCAAATTATCATTATAATTATCATTTTATTATGATTATCCTAATTAATGTCATGATTATCATTATTATCGTCATTATTAATGGGATTATCATGAAAATCATCATAATTAGCTGAACTATTGCAGAAATCATCATAATCATCCCATAAACTCGAAAAGGGTTTTTTCTTCGACCTCATTCTCAAAAGGCTATATATCGCTAGATTTCGTCGTTTTTTTCGACTTTGGTTTTTTTTTTTATACCTTTACCCTTTTTCATTATGGATGGGCTTTATGATTATTATCATCCTCATTATTATAATTAATAGTATTAACATCATCATTATCATCATTATAGTAATTATCGCCATAATTACCCTTAATATAATAATTATAAGAGCTATAATCTTAATTATTAATGTCATTTTCCTCATTATAACTATTTCTATAATGATAATAACAATAATGATAATTTTAGAAATAATACCAACAACAGTAATAATTATAATAACAATAATAGCGATATTATGATTATTTCTACTATCATTATTATTTCTAAATATTTATATCATCGTTAGTCTGATTGTTATTATCATGAAAATCATTAGAGTATTGTTGATGATTGCTATTATTGCCTTAATTATGGAAATTATCATTATAATTATCATTTTATTATAATTATCCTAATTAATGTCATAATTATCCTAATTAATGTCATAATTATCCTAATTAATGTCATAATTATCCTAATTAATGTCATAATTATCCTAATTAATGTCATAATTATCCTAATTAATATCATAATTATCCTAATTAATGTCATAATTATCATTATTATCCTCATATATGCGCAGTGTGGTGTGAAGCGATGATGTGGTGGCCTAGATAGTGTTTAGTGATTGCATGCCTTCTCGCTTGCAGCTGCCACCGCTGGCTAGCCTTGTGCAAAAAAGGGAGCAGCGCTGCATAAGTCTCCCCTGCCAGTTCATAGCCTCTCCACCATTGAGACTTCTGCAGTGCCTCGTCGTGGCCACCTATGGAAACTGGTACCTTGCGGTCCCAGGCTGAACTGTAGGGGATCTCGGTGTAGCAGGAGGCCCCAGAGGTACAGGGTCATGGCCCACCGGCGTGTGGACACGCCCTGGCCCTGTACTATCTCCTGCCCCTAAGCCCCCTGGGGTCAATGGGAGGCTTGGGGGAGGTGGGCCTTGCCAGTCCCCCTTCCTCCAGAGAATAAGCCACTGGCAGCGTCACACTTGATTGGAAATGCTGGGGGAGGGGTAATGTCCCTTCTACCCAGCGAGAGAGGCGGGCTGCGGGCCCCGTTGGGAGGGTGACTGCTGGGGCGCGGAATAGAAACGGGAGCTCCTCGTCCTGCCTGCGTCCTGGCAGCCGCCAGCCCAATATGATGCTTGTGGGGCAAAGCCCTAGGGAACCCCACAGGTGGATGAAAGGTCCCGCAGCCTGCCGCCTTCTATGTGGGGCAGTGTCGGCGGGGGTGGCAGAGGTGGCGTCCACCCGGAGCGACTGCCCGAGGGTTAACATCAGGCGGGAAGTCAGGGTGGGGGCTTGGAACGTCCGCTCTTTACGTCAGGATGATCGGTTACCCCTGCTATCGAGGGAACTGGGGAGGCTGAGAGTAGGGGTGGCAACTCTCTTGGAGGTGAGAAGACCTGGCAGCGGCACGACCAGTGTAAGTGGCTACACCTATTACTGGTCAGGCCGCAGCGATGGTCACCATCTCCAGGGAGTAGCCATAGCTGTACTCGGTGGTAGAGGTCACTCCAGTCGATGAGCGTATAATGGTAATGAGACTGAAACTGTCTTTGGGCTTCATGTCTCTTATTGCTGTGTACGCTCTTACCGATGTTTGTAAACTTGATGTGAAAGAGATGTTCTATGCCAAACTTGCATCTGTGGCAGACAGTTGTCCCCGGCGAGATATTGGTATTGTTCTGGGTGACTGCAATGCAGTATCTGGCTGCGATCGAGCTGGCTATGAGATGTTCGGGAGTTGATACCGCTAGCGAGAATTTCCTCCTTTTCCGGGATTTTGCTAGATCCCAGAAATTGAGGATTTCTGGCTCCTGGTACCAGCGCCCAGACCCACATCGTTGGACATGATACAGCGATGCGGGTAATGCAACCAAGGAGATCGACCACATTTTCGTTAGCACTCGTTGGAGGATCCTCCAGAACTGCAGGGTGTATAGGAGTAATGATAATAATGATGATAATAATTATCATTCAGTCCATTTATAATGAAATAATGGCCAGAAGTAATAAAATCCAACAAGTCGAAAAAACGGCAAAATCTAGCGTATTACAGACTTTTCAGAGAAAAGTCGAATTTTTTTTTCGCTTTTTAATAGTAATTATGAGGATTTTAACATTAATTCAGGTAATTATGATGATTTCCATGATGATTCCATTATTATTGACAATAATGATGATAATTATGATGATAATGACAATGATAATGACAATAATAATGATAATAATGAAAAAGTCATAATTATAATGATAATCTTGATAATTACTGCAATAATGACAATAATTCTATTCCAATAATTTCCATACTAATAATGGCAATAGAAATATCAATATCATTATCATTGTCATTATAATTATTATTATTGTCATTATTATTTCTAAGATCATTATTGCCATGATCATTATATAATTATAATGATAAAAATAGCAATAATAATTAGCATAATAACTATTATAACTGCAATAATGATGATAATAATGATAATTATTATGATAATAATAATGATAATCATGATGATAATGACTATAATGATAATAATCTTAAAATGATGACAGTAAGGATAATAATGATGATAATAATTATCATTCAGTCCATTAATAATGAAATAATGGCCAGAAGTAATAAAATCCCAAAAGTAAAACAAACGGCAAAATGTAGCGTATAAAGGTAATTATGAGGATTTTAACATTAATTCAGGTAATTATGATGATTTCCATGATGATTCCTTTATTATTGACAATAATGATGATAATTATGACGACAATGACAATAATAATGATAATAATGATAAAGTCATAATTATAATGATAATCTTGATAATTACTGCAATAACAGCAATAATTAACTCTATTCCAATAATTTCCATACTAATAATGGCAATAGAAATAATAATATCATTATCATTGTCATTATAATTATTATTCTTGTCTTTATTATTTCTAAGATCATCATTATTGCTATTATCATTATATAAATAGTTATAATGATAAAAATAGCAATAATAATTAGCATGATAATTATTATAACTGCAATAATAATGATAACAATAATGATAATCATGATGACAGTGACTATAATGATAATAATCATAAAAATGATGAAAGTAATGATAATAATGATAATTATCATTCAGTCCATTTATAATGAAATAAAGGCAGGAAGTAAAAAAATCCCACAAGTCGAAAAAAACGGCAAAATCTAGCGTATTACAGCCTTTTGAGAGAAACGTCGAAAAAATCCCTTTTTCGCTTTTTAATGGTAATTATGAGGATTTTAACAGTAATTCATGTAATTATGAGGATTTCCATGATGATTCCTTTATTATTGACAATAATGATAATTATGATGATAATGACAATGATAATGACAATAATGATAATAATGATAAAGTCATAATTATAATGATAATCTTGATAATTACTGAAATAATGGCAATAATTTCCATACTAATAATGTCAATAGAAATAATATTATCATTGTCATTATAATTATTATTATTTCCATTATTATTTCTAAGATCATCATTATTGCTGTTATCATTATATAAATAGTTATAATGATAAAAATAGCAAAAATAATTATTATAACTGCAATAATGATTATAATAATGACAATCATAATGTTAATGACTATAATGATAATAATCATAAAAATGATGACAGTAATGATAATAATTATAATAATTATCATTCAGTCCATTTATAATGAAGTAAAGGCCAGAAGGAATAAAATCCCAAAAGTCGAAAAATCGACAGCCTTTTGAGAGAAACGCCGAAAAAAAAACCTTTTCACTTTTTAATGGTAATTATGAAGATTTTAACATTAATTAAGGTAATTATGATGATTTCCATGATGATTCCTTTATTATTGGCAATAATGATGATAATTATGATGATAATGACAATGATAATGACAATGATAATGATAATGATAAAGTCATAATTATAATGATAATCTTGATAATCACTGCAATAATAGCAATAATCAACTCTATTCCAATAATTTCCATACTAATAATGGCAATAGAAATAATAATAACATTATTATCATTGTCATTATAATTATTATTATTGTCATTATTATTTCTAAGATCCTCATTATTGCCATTATCATTATATAAGTAGTTATAATGATAAAAATAGCAATAATAATTAGCATGATAATTATTATAACTGGAATAATTATGATAATAATAATGATAATCATGATGATAATGACTATAATGATAATAATCATAAAAATGATGACAGTAATAATAATGATAATAATTATCATTCAGTCCATTTATAATGAAATGAAGGCCAGAAGTAATAAAATCCCAAAAGTCGAAAAAACGGCAAAATCTAGCGTATTACAGCATTTTCAGAGAAACGTCGAAAAAAAACTTTTCGCTCTTTAATGGTAATTATGAGGAATTTAACATTAATTCAGGTAATACGCTAGATTTTGCCGTTTTTTCGACTTTTGGGGTTTTATTACTTCTGGCCTTTATTTCATTATAAATGGACTGAATGATAATTATTATCATCATTATTATCATTACGTAATGTCATCATTTTATGATTATTATCATTATAGTCATTATCATCATGATTATCATTATCATTATCATCATTATTGCAGTTATAATAATTATTATGCTAATTATTATTGCTATGTTTATCATTATAACTATTTATATAATGATAATAGCAATAATGATCTTAGAAATAATAATGACAATAATAATAATTATAATGACAATAATAATGATGTTATTATTAATTCTGTTGCCATTATTAGTATGGAAATTATTGGAATAGAATTAATCATTGCTATTATTGCAGTAATTATCAAGATTATCATTATAATTATGACTTTATCATTATCATTAACATTGTCATTATCATTGTCATTATCATCATAATTATCATCATTATTGTCAATAATAAAGGAATCATCATGGAAATCATCGTAATTACCTGAATTATTAATGTTAAATTCCTCCTAAT
>NC_091551.1:30567573-30572573 GCF_042767895.1 Penaeus vannamei | reverse complement strand
TGTTACAATATTAGCTTAGTAATATTGTTTTATGCAGTGCATTAAACAAGAAAGTACCGCAGAGAGTATTATAATTACTAGAGTGATCCTGCGCACTGTAACTATCATATAATATTCAGCCGTTTATGATAGTTTATGGTCCAATTTTATTATTTACGTCCGTTTTCTTTATCATCTGATGTTTAGAGAACGACAGAAATGCTCCTCCAGAAAAGCAGTCATCCCTGGCAGTAGAGTAGGTGGGGAAACTGCAGGAGAAATTTGTAAACATTAGGTCACGTGTTGACTTGGCCGCGTCAACAGCGAGTGGACTAGCCGCAACGCGACGTTTTGGGGAATACATTTCCGTTGATATTCTATTATCGGTTCGTTTATGCAATTTATATTTATTAATCTGTAGTTTTTCATTGCCCATAAGAATACGGGCCATTTATTCCCTCCTTTTGTAAATCTTAACCCAGGATTTAGTATGTTAGCATTGGTGATTTTCTCAAGTTGTTTTGTGTAAGATAAAATTTGGGCTTTATAAGAATTAATGTTCTGGTGTTTTTTGTTTATTACACCATAGGTACATTGGATCTGATTCAATTTTTTATTTATACAAGTGTTCTGTAGTCTTGTGTGTTTTCACAGTAGTCTTGTAATGCAAACATCAGTTTTTTTCTGTTCTGTGGTCTTCCATATGGTTGTGGATTATTATCTTTTAATATAATAATTTTCATTAGATTAGGGGTTCAGTGAAAAAAAAAGGAAAAAATAGTATGGAATGGATACTTCAATGTAAACTGAGGCACTTTTCATCTATGCCACATATTAAAAATAAAGGAGAGGCATGACAGAGAAGAGAGAAGGTTGGCCCATTTTTTCCTAAGGCTCTTTCCATGTTGATAAGAAAGAAAATATTACTGTGACTGCATAACTCATTACCTTGATCTGTCAACTAGTTCATGTATTACTATGCTTTTGTGAAGAGATTTTATTTTCAGTTTATGTATTCAGTACAGAAATCTTCTGTTCATGTTTGACAGACGAAATGCCATTCCCAGACAAAGCTAATTGTTACCGAGAGCAATACACCCTCTCCTAGACTAAGCCGAAAAAAGAAATTTATGTTATTTTTTTCAGGAAATCTAAGGATTTCAAGGATTCTTGGCATTGTTTCATGTGGAAATAAATCATTGAGGAGATCAAAGTACCATTTCTCCATCAGCAATCATGATTTGATAGTCCTGATTGCAGGGGAGGGTATGAAGTATATCAGGGAACTTACAGAGTAAACCAGGCTGAAATTATTAGAATTGAGAATGAAAATGTGTAAAACCAGGACAACAAAACACTTGAAATTGGCTCAAGAAACTCTACATACTTGCCCATTATCTTCAAAATTCTATGGACTGATGTGCCAAAATTTGAATAACCGTATGGGAATTCCTGGAACATCCTGACCTTGAAACCAACCTAACCAAACAAAAAAATTTATTTCCCTGATATACTTGATATCCTCCCCAGCTTTCAGGACTTAATACAGCAAGATTGTTAGCTGTGATTACGACAGAAATAATCAGATTCATTCACATCACACACAAATAGCTGATGATAAAAATATTGTGTGGGAAATTGTGATTATCATAATTGGAAAAATATCCTGATTGTCATAAATGGTAAAATAACAGTTTAGTTTTTTATTATTGATCTGTCTTTATATATTTTTTGGTAATTTTGGTATTTTGAAGGAGGAAGTATTATGTCGTTTGGGTAAAAGCTAAAGAGAGCAACGTGCGGTGATAGAGGGAAATGGTCACCGCTATCTTATAGAGCAGAAGAAATAGAAAAGGATAGAACATAGTTTAAGCTGCGGCAGCCTCATAGTCACTGCTAAATGATGAAAATATACCTTGCTATCACCGATCAAATTCTATGTCCTACTTGTTTACCTTGCCAAGAAACAAAACACTGACCGCTAAACTCGTTACTGCGATATCTGAAGTAGTTCATGTGTTAGTACGCACTTGTCAAAACGATATTTGGCTAATTATCAGTGTGCCGTTACACATTTATGCTCTTAAAGTATTTTATTAATGTTATTGTACTTCATTTACATGTTTTAAGATTGATCTATACCCTGATTTAGAATTATCTGTGCATTGTATGTTTCACACTTTCATTTGCCCAGCCATTCAGTGACAGAACGTTGGTGAGAAATGTTGGGTTTCCAATGTTGTGTTGATTCTAGGTTATTTTTAAGACTTATACAGTGGCAACGAAAAAGAATTAGACTTTAGTAACCATCCCAGTTGAATATCTGGGCCGATCAAGAGCTTCAAATGCCAATAAAAGTGATTAAGATCGAAGCAATCCAGTCTGTAGAAAGAAGCCAGCAAAGGTTGGATGTTTCCAAATATAAAAATATTTGGTTTATTATTTTACAGTGTGAACGTAGCTGTATCTTGCCATTCATACAATGGTGAAGAGAATGTGTCCCATGGGGTGTTGCGGGGGCTCTGCCCCCCATCAACCCTCCCCTTAGACAGTGCCTGAAGGACACGACCAGCCACAGCAACTTTAATTATGATATTAGGCTGTTTTATTGGTCAATATGTTTTTTGGGGGATTTGGAATGTGCGAATACCTGAAGAGTTTGCCGAAAGGTGGGTTGAGTTCCTGTAGTTTTTAAACTTTAGTCTGTGGAATTTCAAATATGGCAGTACCATCCGTAGAGTTATATTGATTTTTGTAATGTATTTTGTCAAATCAAGTTATATTCGAGAATTTTTGTATTTATGTTAAATAAAATTGCCAAAAAATTGAAGGAAAAAGTGATAGTGTGACAGCACCTTTATATTTTCAGATTGTTCATTAAATAATTTTAGTTTTTTGATATTTGAATGTTGATTTACCTTTTTTTTTTTTTTTTTTTTTATGAAATTCCACATATTTTGGAAGGAGTTTTAAATTTAGGGAAGCACAAAAGCTTTCCCATGATTCACTTTTCTCTCTTTTGATGAATTGTTTAGCTTCTGCTAATAATTTTTTTTTTTTTTTTTAGTCTATTCTGTGTGCTTGGTCTTTTCTTCCATTTATTATAAGCTTTGTTTCTCTGCTTTATGATTTTGTTTCTTTTTTTGTTCCACCAAGGTTTGTAATGTATCTTTTTATTTTTTATTATCAACATTTAAATTTTCCCCAGAGTCTTTTATTAACCCAATGCCGACAGTAAAATGCTGTGTTCACTTTAGTATTTTTTGTTGAATATTTCTTTACATAGATGGTACTCCTACAATGTAGTTGATTAGTAGATTTTGTGACCTCGACTTTAATTGAAACAGCAGGAAAACTTTTTTTTTTTTTTTTTTTTTTTTACTAATGCTATCAACATCAACAGTTATTTCTTAGGTAAATATTATAATTATGATTTTATTGATATTACTAATAGAAATATAATTTCTTATCCCTATCATAAGTCCTCCATCAGCTTAATTTTGTCTATTTTTCCTAATTATTTCATAGTTATTTGATTTAAAAGTAAAGTGAGTAATCCAAAGTTTTCCTTATATGACAGATTATTTATTTATATGTTTTTTTTTTTTTTTTTTTTTTTTGGTTGAGTGGGCATCCCATATTATTATTCTATTCACTTATCAAATAGGCTATTTGTTTTAGAATTGGGGTGAAATCTTTGATTGTTTCCATAGTTATTTCTAAAAAAAAATTCTGATTTTGTATTGTTTATTAGATTAGACTGCTTTCATTATATTTTTTGTGGTAATCACCCAGTTTAGATTTTCTTCATTTCTTTAATTGTTTTTTTGTTTTGTTTTTTGGTGTGGTCAGAAAGTATAGGTGAAAGGTATGGGTGATGGGAGTGGGTAAAGGGTGTGAGTAGTGGGTTTGGGTGATGGAAGTGGGTAATGTTAGTGTTATGTTGATTGTTCTGGATTTGTATGTTTTTGTTTGTATTATTTGATGTTTTGTTTGTTTGTTTGTTTATTTTGCTTTGATGTAACTTTTTAAGATCATAGTGTTTCTTTCTGTGTTTTGGATATTCTATCCTGGTGTAATATTTTGAGTTACGGATATGCTTCTACATAGCTTTGAGGTGTATTTTGGTATTGACTTGTATTTCTGGAGTTTATATTAACTTGTGAAGTGTGGTAACCTTTAGTTGTTTTTGTGTTTTGTCTGGTTTTGCATTTGTGTCTTTCTTGGTGTTATTACTTCTGCCAAGGAGGTTGTTTTGGGTAGCATTGGTTAGTTTGTTTGTTAATTGGTTATCAGGATAATTCAAAAAGTTAAGGACAGAATTTTACGAAATTTTCACCAGAGGTGTGTCCAACTTAGTTGCCATTAAATTTTGTTGATCCAGATTCTGATCTGGATGCAAGAACTTTTTAAAGGATTCATTATTGCCTTTGTAGTGGTTTGCACTCTCTGCTCTCTGAGTGCTACTAATTTCTAATTTGTACTGCTAATGGTTTGGTTAATGGTTAATACCCCCAGACCCCCTACTGAACTCCTTTGACCTACTCTCCACACGACATTAGTTGCAATCTATTTATCATTAACTTTATCATTAACAACTTGTAAAAGAAATGACATAGATGAAAAGTACCTTATTTTTTGTATTTCTGTCCATTGCATGCAAAGTTAACCTAGCACTATATGGCAGAGTGAAAGTAAAACTATACTGAAAATAGTTTAGGTGTCTGATGTTATCCACAGCTCAGTCTAATTTTGGGCATTTAAACATTGGACTGTAAAAGTCACAGTGAACTGCTGTTAATTTTGGCATACTTAGGACTAGAACTTTTTAAGAATTATAAAATTGCATTTATCAGTGATGATTGATGTCTTCAATTCTCCTGTCTTCTATCCAACTGTATGTTTTAGAATTTAATGCCACTTTTTAGATAAATTTTTAGACCATATGAAAGCTTATATTCTCAGGATTATTTTTGTTAATTTTAGTTTTTAAATTGTATTTATACTTTATCTTTGTAATC
>NC_091551.1:30530073-30532573 GCF_042767895.1 Penaeus vannamei | reverse complement strand
GAAGTTAGGGGGCGATCTCCAAGCTGAAGAGTGGTAAAACAGCTGGTATATGTGGCATACCAACTGAACTGTTAAAGGCTGGTGGTAAACCTATGGCGCGGGCGTTGCATATCGTCCTGGCTGCCATCTGGCGGTTTGGTACCGTTCCCCCTGACCTGTTGAGGGGTGTGGTCATCCCTCTCTGGAAGGGGAAGGGGGACCATGGGACTGCAGCAACCACCGAGGCATCACACTGCTCAGTATACCAGGCAAGGTTCTCGCCCACATCCTTCTAAAACGTATCAGAGGTCACCTACTGAGGCATCAGAGACTGGAGCAATCTGGATTCACTCATGGTAAGTCCACAATAGACCGTATCCTTGCGCTTCGAGTCATTATAGACCGTCGTCATGCGTACGGGCATGGGCTGCTTGCAGCCTACATCGACCTCAAGAAAGCATTTGATATGGTGCATCGGGAATCACTCTGGGAGATCCTGAGACTGAGAGGAATTCCAACAAGGATTATTGAACTAATAGCAAGTCTGTATACTGGTACTGAAAGTGCTGTAAAGTGTGGTTGGGGCCTGTCAAGCTTCTTTCATGTTAGTTCAGGAGTGAGGCAAGGCTGTGTCCTTGCACCAACGCTTTTCAACACTTGCATAGATTGGATAATGGGCAGAGCTACTGTTCAAAGTCACTGTGGAGCAACTCTGGGCAATATCAAGGTTACTGACCTTGACTTTGCTGATTATGTTGCCATTCTGAGTCTTTGGAATCCTTAGTGGTGGCTCTGGATGCATTTAGTAATGAAGCGAAGTCCTAGAGGTCTCCTGGACCAAGACCAAGATCCAGGACTTTGGGGACATATTAGGAGAACCTGTTCAGTTGGTACGTGCTTGTGGCGAGGACATTGAAGTCATAGAGAGCTTTACATACCTTTGTAGTGCAGTTCATAACTCTGGGCTGTCAGAGCAGGCAGTCAGCAGACAGATTGGCCTGGCAGGAGGGGTCATGAACTCTCTCGACAAGAGTATTTGGAGATGCCGATACCTGTGCAGAAGGACCAAGCTTCGTGTCTGCAAGGCCCTGATAGTCCCAGTTTTGCTATACGGTAGCGAAACCTGGACACTATCCTGTGCCGTGGAGTCTTGATTTGATGCGTTTTGCAATAGGTCCTTGTGCCAGATCATGGGATACTGTTGGCAGGACCATGTGTCCAACCAACGGCTTTACATACCTTTGTAGTGCAGTTCATAACTCTAGGCTGTCAGACCATGAAGTCAGCAGACGGATTGGCCTGACAGCAGGGGTCATGAACTCTCTCGACAGGAGTATTTGGAGATGCTGGTACCTGTGCAGAAGGACCAAGCTTCATGTCTTCAAGGCCCTGATGGTCCCAGTTTTGCTATATGGTAGTGAAACCTGGACACTATCCTGCGCCTTGGAGTCTCGACTTGATGCCTTTTGTAACAGGTCCTTGCGCCGGATCATGGGGTACTGTTGGCGGGACCATGTGTCCAACCAACGGCTCTACCGTGAGACTGGCACAGGACCTATTACCTGCACAATCCGTGATCGCCAACTCATGCTTTACGGCCACCTGGCTCGCCTCCCTCAGGATGATCCCGCCCACCAGGTTGTCTCTGTTCGAGACAACCCTGGGTGGAAGACGCCTATGGGTCGACCTAGGAAGTCGTGGCTTGGGCAGATCGATCAAACCTGTTGTGAGGAGCTTGAGATGGGCTGAGTCCCTGCCTGGCGACTTGCCATGAGGCAAAGGGTGGATGCGGCTATGCGCCCCCATCGGCGATAGCTCCGCAATGATGATGACATATATATATATATATATATATATATATATATATATATATATATATATATATATATATATATATATATATATATATATATATATAATATATACATACATATATATATATAATATATACATACATACATATATATATATATATATATATATATATATATATATATATATATATATATATATGTATGTATGTATGTATGTATGTATGTATGTATGTATGTATATAATATGAAATGAAAATGGAATGGTTAAGATTTTTTACCGTCTTTCTATTATAATGAAAAGGTTATAGAAAATCTTATAAAAAATAATTTGAAGAGTGGAATAAAGTTATAGAGAGATTACTTCATATATGTGAATTACCTAAAAAGGAATGGTGTCATTGTATTATTTTGCAGTAAGTTGTTTAATGTGATGTCAGTACAATGTATCACTGTTTTGTACAGGTTAAAAGTTGATAGACTTGTTTGTACACCATTTAATCATTCAAAACTGGAAGCTAATGTCTCTTGAGTTATTATTTTAGTCGGTGATCTTTTAAAGTGAAACTGCTAACAGCATAGTGATTTCAGAAGATTTAACTTTTATACTTATGGTTAATAAAGGTATATGATAGTTCCCTAATTATAACTTCTTAATTTTTTCAATTAATTTGACAAAAATGCATGTAAATCTTACCTTGATTTTTTCA
>NC_091551.1:30485073-30492573 GCF_042767895.1 Penaeus vannamei | reverse complement strand
CTAGCCCAATTGATGAAGCATCTGTGGCGAGATAGAAAGTCTCATTAAAGTCGGGGAATGATAGAACAGGAGCTTCAGTGAGGCATTGCTTGAGAGCTTCATATGCTTGTTGCTGTTCACCAGTCCAGGTGAATGGAACGTCTATCTTGAGGAGGCGAGTCAGAGGCTTGGCGACGGTTTCAAACTTTTCGATGAAGGGGTTATAAAATCCTGCGAGACCGAGAAATGATTTTACCTGAGTGATTGTTGAATGCACCAGGAAATTCTGTACATCCCACACCTTTTTGTTGTTGGGGCGTAGTCCGGCTGAGTCGACGGTGTGGCCAAGGTACTCAGTCTGTTTGCGGAAGAATTGACATTTCTTAACATTGATTGTCAGGTTTGTGTTGGCGAGGCACTGGAAGACTAATTTCAACTTGCGTTCATGGTCTGCAATGTTCTTTGAGGGGATAAGTAAGTCATCTAAGTAGAGGAAGGATGTGTCACCAATCAAGCCTTGCATAATGAGTGACATCAATCTTGAAAATGTGATGGGTGAGTTCCTAAGGCCAAAGGGCATTCTCGTGAAGGCAAAATGTCCATGGGGAGTGGAAAAGGCGGTGAGGTCCTTTGAAGAAGGATCCATCTCGACTTGCAAGAATCCATGTGGTAAGTCACCTACTTCTCAGAGAAGCTACACGGCGTAGTAGCTGACGTGTTGCAAACAGGTGTGATAGGGGGTTCTACTTCAGCGACAGGGAGGCCAGTGACCTCACAGTCGCACACTCTTAATCCATGACACATGTGAATTTGAGTGCAGGTTGCGTTGATCAGGTGTAACTCACTCTTTCCGTTAGCTACCTCGTAGATTGCAGGGAGAGCACTGAGTCTCTTCACAAGGATGCAGTCAGGAGTAATAAGCGCCGTCCTATCAGTAGATGTAACACGCACGGAAACCATTGAGTATGTGAAAGGGGGAAGCGTGAGATTTGTGGTGACAATGCATGCAGATGCATCAGTCTGGGGAGCCCAAGTGAAGGAGGAGGAATCTGTTACTGTGGAAGTTTTGACGTTCGGAGTTGTCGAAGTAGTATGGCAGCGATCCTGAAGATCCTGCGCAGGGTTACTGATGGCAAAGGGCGAGAGTCGGGTTCGGCCATCCTTCAGGGAGATGTCCGGCATCAGGTTGACTGTACAGGGTTCTCTCGTAGATGTGACAGCTGCAATTGTACTTGCAGGGTTCGGCCATCCTTCAGGGAGATGTCCGGCATCAGGATGACTGTACAGGGTTCTCTCGTAGATGTGACAGCTGCAATTGTACTTGCAGGGTAAGAAGAGGAGTGCCAAAGAGAACGGCGTAGTGAGAAGATAGACATTACCTTGGTGAGTGACGGTATCTCTGTCAGGTTGTTGTTGAATTTCAGCCTTGCGCATAAAGTTGTAGCCTAACAAGGGATCACTTAGGAGATGAGCATCATCTACGACAATGAATAGAAATGCGTATTTCTTACCGGAGAGGACAATGTTGAGTTTAACTTCTCCCATAACCTTAAGAGAAGTTCCGCTTGCTGCGCGAATACACCAGTTTGAGGAACAAACCGGGGTAAGAACATTGAAATTCACGAGTGTTGAAAGAGCGATGAGGCTGACAGCGCTGCCTCTGCCAACTAAGAAGTATGAAGATTGTCCTTTGAAGACTGCGGGGAGGAGAGGTGTGTTGCCCACGATGAGGTCATCTACTGTTCTGACAGTTGCAGTGAGCATGGTTCCTGTAGTAGGGAAGTGGCTTCTAAAAATTTGGAGTTAGACTGTGTCGGATTATTTTGCGATGGCATTGCTTCCTTGGTTTCTAAAGAAGATGAGGGAATCCTTTGCAAGCATGCCATGAATGAGCTTCGAAGATATGGTAAGGACAGGAGTGAGTGTTGTTACATTCCTTAGCATGATGTCCTGAACGAACACAATGCCAGCAGACACCATTTTGGGGCACCCAAGTGAAGTCCTATGTAGTCCTGTGGGGATGGTAACATGTCTGCTGGGTGGCTGGTTGTCGTGCGTACGCAGGAAGGGGTTGATGCTGCGATATGCGAAGAGGCTGTGGCTGACGTGTAGGTTGCGGCTGACGTGTAGGCTGCGTCTGACGTGTAGGCTGTGGCTGACGTGTAGGCTGCGGTTGACGCGGCTGTACTCCTGTTGCCATGACCAGGACTGTGGGTGCACTAGTAGGTGTAAAATTAGGGGTCTGTGCACAGGCTTTCAAGAAGGCATTGGGCACGTCCCTTAATATTTTAGGGAGTTGCATTTTGTCGAGTACTGTCTCCTGTTGGCCGTGAGGTAAAGCAGGAAAGAACATGCAGAGGGTGAAATAAGTTTGAAATATGTAGTTTGCATCTAATGCATCTGCAATAGGCTGGAAGTAGGAAAAGTTAGGGGAACCATGTAGAGCACACGTCATTTGTTCAAAAGATGGCCTTATGTTAGCACCTAAAAGATGAAGGTAAATAGGTGAGAAAGAGGCAGGTCTCAGGTTAAACATGCATGCAGTTTGTAGGATTGGGGGAACGTCCTTCGGAACAAATGTCAGTCAGGAGTCAGTTTTGAAATCATCCCAAATATGGTTCTTACTCATTTCGAAAGTGGTCAAAACTTGTCGAACAGCCATGGAAGTCTGATCAAGTCGCTGCAATACATGCTGCAAGCAACGGTCATTAAATTCTGAAGAACTCCGATTAGAGAGTGCAGGTTACGTGGCAGCTACATATTCCTCAGTCTCGAGGAGCATAGCATTTCTGTCAGATGCATCAAAACGAACAATAGTTGTGAGCGGTTGCAGGCGAGGAGTAGAATCAGCAGGAGTAGGAGGAGCAGGGGTAGCGACGTCGGAAGGCATGGCTAGAGGAATAAGGGGTGAGACAGGAGTGAGCACAGGTGTAGCGGGAGGGGAGAGTGGAGTGGCAGAGTCACGCTGTGAGGGAGTAGAAGTTGAGGAGAACAATTGTCGTTCAGTATCTAGTGAGTTAGTTTTACTACTACGTAGGACTCGGTCGCTAAGTATTATGTCGTAAGGCATGCGCTTAAGGGAAGAATGAATAAAGGTCAACTAAGTGAGTTAATTTAATTAAATCCGAGTGAGGTCGAGTGTGCGTGGCACAAGTGGTGAGTGAGAGAGAGAGACTGGCTGAGGGGAGATCACGTTTTCTATTTGGGGAAACTGCAGAGAATAACATAAGGGAAATAGCTTCACTTTACTGATAATTCTTAACCAAAGAGGCAAACTGTACAAGATAAGCAACTCATCTTATATTGGCAGGCAGGGAAGTGTATACTTGGAGTAGCCAGCAATCTCTCTTTGAAATTTCCTCGGATTTGTGGTTAAATGTGAGATGATTCCACTCAGCAAGCCACCAGTGTAATGGGTACAAATGGTGTGGAATAAAATTCAGGCAGAGTTTCTTCATTTATGATGGCTAAAAGCTGAGGGAGCTTGAGATGTTGACAGAGCTGGTACTGAGGACTGAGTGACTTCGGCTATTGACTTTTTGAAGTCAATACAGTTCGTCTTTGTATGATCTTTGATGAAATGTTATGAACATAAATGAAATGAAATACATCTGTCCTTGGTAAATATGTCCAAATGTTTGTTCTCGTATTGTTCCTGTGGTCAAACAATTCACATATGTTGGACAATGGTACAGGATTTGGGTTTACAACACATTCCACGAGGTGCGATGGCATAGCGGGTGAATTTTAGTAAATGATTGATAAATTGAATATCAGCAGTTATAATGTTTACAAAATTAGTGATATAGTTAAAGTAATTTCTGAGGAACATTTTGAACATATACAAAATATGAATTAACATTGGGATAAACAGTAATCGTTAAGAGTGCCTATAAGAGTCAGGATTGCTTGTGCTGGAGGCAGGGGCTCAGGTCATGTTGGCACCGGTCATAAACCGTAGGGTCCAGTAACTGTAGAGGTTCATGAAGGGGGGGATTGGTATGAAGTCCGTAGACTCCCTCTCCCCCCCTCTCTCTGTCAGGGTTTGTTTTCCCCTGACTGGTGGATATATGGAGAGACAGTTCTGGTTTCTTCCTTTATTATGTTGAGGTGGCTGGTAGCGTGGCATGGTTATGTCTTGTGCTGGTGCAGTTGTGGCCAAGGGGAGTCCAGGGGTGTGTTGAGCAGAATGCGTGTGGGGAGACCCTGAAGGGGAGGTCCGTTCAAGGCGGAGACCCGGTGTCAGGTGTGTGGAACCACTGAAGAAAAGGTCGCTGGTCAATAGCGTTAGGGACGTGGACAGCAAACCCTGGTTCCTCAGATCACTCGGCATATGCTTCATCTGTCATCCTCGATGGGATGGTGCTGGCGTTCTCTGAAAGAAGTACACTGAGGGCAGAGACAGGAGGCCAAACAGCGGAGCATGCTTAGGAAGACGATTGCAGTAGCACGGGAGAACTTGCTTGAGTTGCATTTGTCTCATATAGCAGATGATTATCTACAAGAGATAAGCATTGTGCAGAATTACAAGGAAGCAAAAGGTGTCGCAGTTCACAAGAACCGTCTTGAATGACCAACTTCCTTGGGAAGAAATGAAATGAAATGGAAATGAAAACGCAACAATGCAGAGTTCAGCAGTGTGCAGTATAAGTCTGACTAATAGTAAGTAAATGTTCCATCTCATTTTATTGAAATTGTCTATCACACATCAACAACAGCATTCCGAGGCAAAGTGATAATGAAAATAGGTAATGCAGTCCTCATAGTTTCAAGAGCAACTCATTAAATCAAATATGCTTTCTCAAGATAACATATGCACAATAAAACGTAATGCAAGGCAAGAATACACGATTGGCACAAACCGATTATTCTCTCAGAAACAGTACGCATGTAATTCTTGTGTGTATGTGGCTGCATGAGTGGTGAGTAGACTAGTTGAGTAAATAAATGGGTGAGAGTTATGAAATGTGAGCAAGCCAGAGTATAGCACACGCATAGAAAACATTATTGTTCAGATTAGATTTAGAAATATTAAAATACAGATCAAAGCGAGAGTGAGTAAAAAAGGAATAGGATGGCGTGGGATTTGCAATAATTAAGCAAAGGGTAAGAGGAGTGGGTGGGTGGGCGGCTAAGGGAAGGATGGGGGTGTGGGGGTAAAAGAATATGGGTGAAGATGGGCGTTAGGATGAGGTATGTAGGCGGGGGTGGGAATGTGGGTTGCACACAATTAAGATAATTACCAACCTGACTGCACGAAAAGAACATTCACACTAATAACAATAAACTTACGGTAATTGCAACATTAATCAACTATGCAAAATCATAAAATGGTACTTTGTTTAGTACATAAAATGAATGAAATGGTGACAGGTCCATTGCAGAACAGACTAAGGCTTGCAGAGCAATGCATAATGCAAGCAAGTTTGAGTCAGTTTCCCTAGGACAACTGACAGCCTAAAGACAACCCTCATGGTTGTAAATGATATATACTTAAAATAAATTCCCTGGGGAAAAGCAGTGATGGACCTCACCGTAGTAAAGGGTATCATCGAACGAGCTCATACGCAGAACGCAAATTGGGCATCCCATCCTGTTGGGAAATATCAGCGATAATCTCACATATAGTCGTATAAGAAAGGGCGCGGCGTGGCTCCATATCACTGTGGTGATAAGTGTGCTTCGGCACATAAAGGAGAACTTAACACTAATTACATGTCCCCAACCCAGCTTGGGATATTCACCAAGGAGCATGAATAATGGTGAAATGAGGTTCGTGATTAGGATCAATTAATAAAGAACTATATGAAATCCTAGTAGCTGATATAATATAATTAATCTCTAATACTGAGAAATAACTGATTTAAAATATAAATACAAATAACCTGTAAATGTATTTTTCGGTCGAGCAGAGTCAGATGGCTGTAAGTAGGTATTTTCTACCTGAGTAAGGTCAGGTGAGGTCATTATATGAATATTCGTTTTAAATAGCAAGAGCTAGTAGATACGAAAATGAAAGTGTAGAAATAAATACACTGTGATGGATACATTAAATAATCTAATTACCAATAAATGAAATAGAGAATTCACCACACTTTGAATAGTTAAAGAAAAAAGTATATCTATAAAGAAGATGAATAATTATGGGGAAATGTACTTCAGAATGTCCACCAATATACTATAATAATAACGTAAAATCACGCAATTTAATTCAATGAATTATGTTATTATTACAGCTTTCAGGCATATTCATGCAAACCTGAAATAATTTACGGTAAATCATTTGATAACGAAAAAGAGCAATGACTATTGTAATATTAATTCACGTTATCAAAGTTTTTATGGTATATAAGTTAAATTGAAATGCAGAAAAAATTGAGGCAAACACAGGTCATAAAAAAGTGAGGTATTATTAACGTTTGAGAAGACCTGACCTGAATTGACCTGAACAACTATGTGTGAAGTCACTCACACTAAAAAACAAATATAACACTTTATACATAAAAATACTGAAGTTGATATTCATATAAACATACAAATAAACAACACACGCAGTTTGTATAAATATATATATGAAAAGAAAATCTCAAACATTCGAAATGCAAACTGATTTAACAAATCGGATAATTTCACCAAGGGATTTATAAATATTATAAAAGTCCCGTAAGACAGCTCACTTGTGGTCAAATTATGAATATTACATGTGCCAAATTTAATAAATTATTTAAACATTCTGTTTAAAAGATATAATGATATTTAAAGTAAATATCACTAGATTGGAATTAGGTAGAGGGGGGGGAAATATCGGGAGGGGGTTAGGATATAGGGAGGGTAGGGGATGGGGGTAGGTGGGAAGCGTGGGGGAAGAGGTGTTTGTTTGTGCATGATTCAACTAAATTATTTAAATATTAAAATATATCCCACAAATGCAAAGTCAGACCGAGCTGAAATGAATGCACTGAGCAATAAAATTAACATCGAAATAGCATCCGTTAATACAATTCGAGATAATGAGAATAAGATAAATGCCGAGAATATGGCAATACTTATAACTCTAGCCAGGTGGTCTTGAATTATATTGAGGAAAAAACATGCCAAAGACATAGCTCTCGCAAATAAAAAAATACGGACTGGTTCCTTTAACTTAAGAATACAACTATCCACCATGACAAAACAACATAACATGGCAGATAATAGAAAAAGGAAAGAAAATGCATTTTGCACAGACACATTGGATATTTGAAAAAAAAATCACTGCACTTGTAAAAGAACTCGTGCGGCATGCACACATGGGAGAGAAAAGTGAAGGAAAAGAACTGCCCATGGCATACTTACATTTTTTTGTCACAGCTGGATAGAGTGACATCCGCCGTCTGCTGCCAGTTTGTCAGGGTTTGTTTTCCCCTGACTTAGGTGGGTGTATGGAGACACAGTTCTGGTTTCTTCCTTTATTAGGTTTAGGTGGCTGGTAGCGTGGCATGGTTATGTCTTGTGTTGGTGCTAGGAGCCCAGGGGTGCACT
>NC_091551.1:30422573-30425073 GCF_042767895.1 Penaeus vannamei | reverse complement strand
GGCTAGAGTTGATCTAACACAAGTATTTTTGGGGGAATATTCTGTAAAGAGCTGTGATAGTTGGGATGTACTGAAGACATACCAAAAAAAAAACGATTTTTTTCGACTTTTTGGGGGGTGCCCCCCCCCCATAGGGGAGCAAAGTTAAGATTTACATATATAACGAAGCGCAATTCTTTACTCTATAGCATGCAAAATGAATCAATCAGTTATCTCTAACCGACATTTTTTATGATGTATAGAGTAGGGAAAGGTGGCTATTTTCCGGGACGGTCCCCTTAAATCCTTAATTTACCAAGGCAAATTCAGGTCTTTTATATTTGAAGAGTTAGATACTGTACACCAGAGAATGTATCTATCTATCACAAGTTAAAGCAGTTACCAGATATATATGATAAAAAAAAAATAAATGCAAAAAATAAAACATTCAAATATAGATATACAAATGTTAAGGGTACCATCATGTCATTTTCGGAAAAAATCTCCCGCCCAGCTAAATTGAATTGAATGCATTTCCAAAGAGTTTTAGGGTCTCCAAATCTCCCATGAAATTTTTAAGGTCCACCTGCTACTTTTAAGGTGGTAGCAGTCACTTTCGATGTCCACTGAAATAATACAATTTTTCACCTTAGCTTAGAAAATCAACAAGTGTGATATAATGATTAGATAGAATGAAAAAATGAGATTGTTTTCTGAAAACTAATAAAATTTCACATAAAATGAGACAATCCTTCATTCTTTCCGAATAATCTAAAAAAAATCTGGGGAGCCCTTAAATACAAGCAAACAATATTTGTATACAAATCAGTAAGAATGATATGCCCTTCATACAGAGTATTTTATTTGCTTTATGTTTGGATCATATTTTGTCAGTGTTATCCTTGAGCAAAATTGTTAGAACATACAACCCGTCCACCCGTAAGCGGTGGTAGGTTTGCCAAAAGATCTAGATCACCGACCAAGATTAAATAAAATATAAGTTATGCTATGACACACCCCAAGTAAAGATTTCATTAAAATCTGTTTATAGCTTTTTGAATTACAGGAAAAAATCCTAGATCCAAATCATGATCCAGGTCACCACTAAAATGTAAAGGCTAAGCCACATCTCTAGTAAAAATCTTGTTCAAATCTATTCTTAACTTTTTGAATTATCCTGCAAACAAATAAACATTAAGTGATATTCGCTGGCTCGGAGAATGATCATATTTCAGATCAGTATTATATGTTGTAAAACCCCATTAAAGCAACAGTAAAGGAAAATAATAATTGATTATATCATGCTGAACCATTTCATAGAGTATTTGTAAAACTGTAAAAAGTATGAAGAGGAAAAAAATTGCTATATATCAGTGCATTACACTTTTAAACATAACACACATTTTTAGTCCAAAATAAACGTATGGTTTATTTCATAGCTGAGTCATAGATCTATTGCATGTTCCACATATATTTTGCAGTTTTTTCCTGTCCTTCTTGTAAAAGTAACACACATATATATATATATATATATATATATATATATATATATATATATATATATATATATATATATATATATATATATATATATACATATATATAGTTCAGGAGTTGAGGCAAGGCTGTGTCCTTGCACCAACATTTTTCAACACTTGCATGGACTGGATAATGGGCAGAGCTACTGTTCAAAGTCAATGTGCAGCAACTCTGGGCAATGTCAAAGTTACCGACCTTGACTTTACTGATGATGTTGCCATTCTATCTGAGTCCTTGGAATCCTTAGTGGTGGCTCTCAATGATGCATTTAGTAATGAAGATAAGCCCTTGGGTTTAGATGTCTCCTGGACCAAGATAAACATCCAGGACTTTGGAGACTCGCTAGGAGAACCTGTTCAGTCGGTATGTGCTTGTGGCGAGGACATTGAAGTCACAGAGAGCTATACATACCTTGGTAGTGTAGTTCATAACTCTGGGCTGTCAGACCAGGAAGTCAGCAGACGGATTTGCCTGGCAGCAGGGGTCATGAACTCTCTTGACAAGAGTATTTAGAGATGCTGATACCTGTGCAAGCTACGTGTCTTCAAGGCCCAGATAATGCCAGTTTTGCTATACAGTACTGAAACCTGGACATTATCCTGTGCCTTGGAGTCACGTCTTGATGCCTTTTGCAATAGGTCCTTGTACCGGATCATGGGGTACTGTTGGTGGGACCACATGTTAAACCAACGGTTGCACCGTGAGACTGGCACAGGACCTATTTCCTGCACAACCCATGATCGCCAACTCTAGCTATATGGCCACCTGTCTCGCTTCCCTCATGAGGATCTTGCACACCAGGTTGTCTCTGCCTGAGATAAACCTGGGTGGAGGAGGCCTGTGGGACGATCTAGGAAGTCGTGGCTTGGGCAGATCAATCAAACCTGTCGTGAGGAGCTTGAGATGGGCCAAGTCCCTGCTTGGCAGCTTGCTGTGAGGGACCCTCGTTGGTATAAACGAAGGGTGGATGCGGCTATGCGCC
>NC_091551.1:30387573-30390073 GCF_042767895.1 Penaeus vannamei | reverse complement strand
GGGGTACTGTTGGCGGGACCATGTGTCCAACCAACGGTTGCACCGTGAGACCGGCACAAGCCCTGTTATCTGTACAATCCGTGATCGCCAACTCAGGCTATATGGCCACCTGGCTCGCTTTCCTCAGGATGATCCTGCCCATCAGGTCGTCTCTATTCGAGAAAACCCTGGGTGGAGGAGGCCTTTGGGACGACCGAGGAGGCTTGGGCAGATCGACCAAACCTGCCGTGAAGAACTAGAGATGGGCCGAGTCCCTGCCTGGCGCCTAGCCATGAGGGATCCTCGTAGGTGGAAGCGAAGGGTGGATGCGGCTATGCGCCCCCGTCGGCGTCAGCCCCCATGATGATGATGATGATGATGATGATATATATATATATATATATATATATATATATATATATATATATATATATATATATATATATATAATTATCTATATATATATGTGTATTTATATATATATATATGTATATATTTATATATATATATATATATAATTATATGTTTATATATATATATATATATATATATATATATATATATATTTATATATATATATATATATTTATATATATATATATATATATATATATATATATATATATATATATATATATATATATGATGTATATATATATATTCTTATATATATATGGATATATAGAGGTATTACTATATACATAATGTATATAAATATATATATATATATATATATATATATATATATATATATATATATTCTTATATATATATGGATATATAGAGATATTACTATATACATAATGTATATAAATATATGTATATATATATATATATATATATATATATATATATATATATATATATATATATATATATTCTTATATATATATGGATATATAGAGATATTACTATATACATAATGTATATAAATGTATGTATATGTATATATATATATATATATATATATATATATATATATATATATATATATATATATTTATATATTTATATATTTATATATTTATATATATATATATATATATATATATATATATATATATATATATATATACATATATGTATCTATATATACATATTGATATATGTATGTATATATATTTGTATTTAGATATAAATATACATGTAAATATATTCATATACATATGTATGTATATATATATATATATATATATATATATATATATATATATATATATATATATTCATTTATGTATCTATATATACATATTGATATATGTATGTATATATATTTGTATTTAGATATAAATATACATGTAAATATATTCATATACATATGTATCTATATATATATATATATATATATATATATATATATATATATATATATATATATATATATATATATATATTCATTTATGTATCTATATATACATATTGATATATGTATGTATATATATTTGTATTTAGATATAAATATACATGTAAATATATTCATATACATATGTATGTATATATATATATATATATATATATATATATATATATATATATATATATATATATATATATTCATTTATGTATCTATATATACATATTGATATATGTATGTATATATATTTGTATTTAGATATAAATATACATGTAAATATATTCATATACATATGTATGTATATATATATATATATATATATATATATATATATATATATATATATATACATATGTGTGTGTGTGTGTGTGTGTCTGTGTGTGTGTGTGTGTGTATGTTATATATTTTATATATATTGTACATATATATATCATATGTACAGTGCACGTCAGAAATCTTGGCGCGAGAGGGTCCCGCGCCTAGAGTTTTGACATTTTTCGGCAATACGCCTCTAATATCATATATATCGACCTATAACCTTGACGCCCTGTCAGCTGATAGATTACTCATCTGACTCCACATAAGCGGTTTCAGATATCACTCAATTACCTCTGGGCAGTGACAGTGAGTAGAATTGCAACATGCTTTTTTTCGTGAATCGCCTGGCATTTTGCCTGAGCTCTGTTTCTGTTTTTGGCCAGTGTGTTGCAATTGCTGCCTCAAGCTTGGGGACTGATTAGGTATCATGCATATGTGATATTTTTTCCATTAGTGCCCACAAGTTTTCAATAGGATTTAAAGCTTTGCATTATGTCAAGGTGCACCATCCTGCATAAACACGTCTGTTTGGTGCCGCTCAAAGCAATCTTCCAAATTATCACTCAGTAACTCTATCTGTCTGCATTCATCAAAACATTCCTTGATAGTATTACTAATGTCCCCACACCATGGTAACCAAAGGCACCCCACACCATCAATTGATCTGGATATTTCAGTCCCTTGGATGAATCTCAGGTAATACGGATCACTTTCAGGGCGGCGATAAACTTTGCCGTCTCTATTTCCAATTGCACTCATCATCTCTCTATAATACTGATTTCCATTTGTCCTTGTCCCACGGAAGATATTTCTTACAAAAAGCAACCCTATTTTGCCTCTGCTTAAGGG
>NC_091551.1:30345565-30378065 GCF_042767895.1 Penaeus vannamei | reverse complement strand
TGTGTTAGGTGCCAAGGCACCACCACAACATTAGTGATATTTAGAATCTCATGCAGCAGGCATAAGAGGTGCTCTGCATGTATCAGCTTTGTGAAGTAAACTATTCTTAATACATAACTATTGTTATCATTCCCCAATTGTTTGATGTGTATTCATGAAATTGAAGTTCAATTTTAAAGAAGGAATATAAATTCAGGTTAACAGTTTACTTCCATGTTTTCATTGGAGATAACATGTTCCTCATATTCATTGCAGTTAACAGGCCTGCAGAGTCAATATAAATATCCCAATATTGATAATGATGATAATAATAACAATGATAATGAGAGTAATAATGATAATTATAAGAGTAATAATGATAGTAGTATCATTACTTTTATCATTATTATTACCATTATTATTATTATTACTATTATTGTCATTATTACTATTATTATCATTATTACTATTATTATCATTATTATTTTTACTATTATTATCACAATAATTGTGATTATAACTATTGCAACTGCAATGATAATAATTATAACAATGATGCTAATGACAATAATTATATTAATGATGACGAGTTCAATCGTGAAAGCCCATTTTTCAATTTAGAATGATAATTATGAAGATTTGGGCAATAATTACGGGAATTCTGCATATGAATATAATTGAGTTAATGATGATGATAACTATGATAATGATGAAGTAATAATAATTTTGGTGATGCAATAATATTCAATAACCTCATAATATTGATAATAATAATAGCCATAATAGTGGTAAAATATCAACACTAATTATGACAACTGGAATAATAATGATTATTATAATAATATTAATGAAAATAACAATATTAGCATCCTTTTATAACGTAAAGGCTAAAAGAAACGAAAAAAATGCATAGATTTAGCGAAATATAGCCTTTTATGAGATTAATCGAAAAAGCATATTTTTCTATTTAAAATGATAATTATGATGATTTTGGAAATGGTGATTAAAGAAAATTGATCAATTTTGAAAATGAGAATAATTGCAATAAAATCCAATATTCTCATGATAGTACTTCTAATATGGACATCATTAGTTATATTAATTATAATAATAGGTACTATGGACATCATTAGCTATATTAATTATAATAATAGGAATGATAATAATATTGATACAAATGAAAATTATGATAAGGGTAGTATCAATAATATTAATTCAAGTATCATCATCATTGTGGAGCTAACGCCGACGGGGGCGCATAGCCGCATCCACCCTTTGCTTGTACCTGCAAGGGTCCCTCATGGCAAGTCGCCAGGCAGGGACTCGGCCCATCTATAAACTCCTCGCGACAGGTTTGATCGATCAGCCCAAGCCACGACTTCCTAGGTCGACCCACAGGCCTCCTCCACCCAGGGTTGTCTCGAACAGAGACAACCTGGTGGGCAGGATCATCCTGGGGGAAGCGAGCCGGGTAGCCATAAAGCCTGAGTTGACGATCACAGATTGTGCAGGTAATAGGTCCTGTGCCAGTCTCACGGTAGAGCCGTTGGTTGGACACATGGTCCCGCCAACAGTACCCCATGATCCGGCGCAAGGACCTATTACAAAAGGCCATATAGCAAAATCAGGGCCTTGAAGACACGAAGCTTGGTCCTTCTGCATAGGTACTGGCATCTCCAAATACTCTTATCGAGAGAGTTCATGACCCCTGCTGCCAGGCCAATCCGTCTACTGACTTCATGGTCTGGCAGCCCAGAGTTATGAACTACACTACCAATGTATGTAAAGCTCTCTGTGACTTCAATGTCCTCGCCGCAAGCACGTACCGACTGAACAGGTTCTCCTAGTAAGTACCCAAAGTCCTGGATCTTGGTCTTGGTCCAGGAGACCTCTAGACCCAAGGGCTTCGCTTCATTACTAAATGCATCGAGAGCCACCACTAAGGATTCCAAAGACGCAGATAGAATGGCAACATCATCAGCAAAGTCAAGGTCGGTAACCTTGATATTGCCTAGAGTAGCTCCACAATGACTTTGAATAGTAGCTCTGCCCATTATCCAGTCCATGCAAGTGTTGAAAAGCGTTGGCGCAAGGACACAGCCTTGCCTCACTCCTGAACTAACAGGAAAGAAGCTGGACAGGCCCCCACCACACTTTACAGCACTTTCAGTACCAGTATACAGACTTGCTATTAGTCCAATAATCCTTGTTGGAATTCCTCTGTTTCAAGATCTCCCAGAGTGACTCCCGATGCGCCGTATCGAATGCCTTCTTGAGGTCGATGTAGGCTGCAAGCAAACTCACGACGACGCTCTATAAGACTCGAAGCGCTAGGATACGGTCTATTGTGGACTTACCAGTAATTCAAGTATAATAATATTTATTATTACTATTGTCATCATCATCATAAGTATGATAACTATTGTAACTGCAATAATAATAATGAAGATTATGACGATGATAATTATATTAATGACGATAACAACATTAGCATTGATTTATAATGTAAAAAGGGCTAAAAGTAAAGAAACCCGAAACGTCGAAAAACACCTAAATCTGAGTATAGTTTTTTTCAGAGATCAATAGAAAAGTCCAATTATTGAAATGGTGGTTATGATGATTTTGGCAATAATTACATTAATCATTATAATGATAATAATGAAATAATGATCATTTTGATAAAAAATGATGGAAATTGCAATAACATCCACTATTCTCATAATTTTCATAATGAAAATGATAACAGTAATGATATTACTGTTTTTTGTATTATTACTGTTATTACTATCATTAGTTTAATAATAATGGAAATAATTACAATAATATCAAATATTCTCATAATTTTAATAATGGTTATAATGATAATAATTGTAGCGGGGCATAGACCCACTAAACCTTAAGCTGCCTTTTTGACAAAGCAAGTAATGCTCATGGAAAACAACACCAGATAAACTTACAATAAACCATATAATTACCCCATTAGTGTTTTCATCAAGGTGTCAACACAAAAATATAGAAGGAAGTCTTCAACCCAAATGGATATAAACATAGGCAAAGAAAGGAAAAAATAAAAGGTAACAAATAAATAAAAGTAAAAATAATACAAAAACAAAATCGTATAGCATAGTCCTGACAAACTCTTGGTGAAGACACGTGGAAAAGTATGAGAAAGGGTTTAACGGACGGAAGCCAAGTTAGAGGGCATAAAAAAGAAAAGTCAAGAAAAGGACATAGATAACGAAGACTGCCGAGCACCCAGAAGGTCAGGCACAATTCAACTAATCAGTTCACTTCAGTTAGATTTGCGAAGTCATGCTTCGCCCGGGCCTTCTCTCTGGAGTGGCCCGGCCTGTGTTAACTATTTCTAGTTAACTCAGATATTTTCTTTGAACTGCATGCTTATCGCGGTGGCTGGATTATAAGCAAGCGATCCAGCTGTCACGGTGAAAGCATGTTGCACACCCTTTTTACCAGCCCGGCGGCTGTGGTGGGTGGTCCCTGCCTCAGAAATTGTGTGTGTACACAATTCTGCAAGTAATGTAACAGGGTGGCGTTAGGCTCGCCGCAGTGTTTACATAACCTCCCAGACTCACTGTCAATAATTTGCCAAGCGCATTGGTAACCTAGTCTTAGTCTGAATAGTATGACTTCGGTACCTCTTTTTGTATTTGGAGGAAGGGCCAGTGGCTCATAGCCTGAAGCATCTGAGTACTACTTGGCAGCGAGCGATTTTGTGATGTTTTCTCTATGTGCTCCCCGGAGGACCGCACACACTGCAGCTTTGGTACCTTGGCTCAGTCCCCTTCGGCTGGGTTTAACGATCATGGAGGATGGGGGCATACCCCTGCCCTTTTCGGCTAGTTTATCAGCAAGCTCGTTCCCTTGTATGCCTATGTGACTTGGGACCCAGTTTATGATGATTCTTCTACCTTGACTAAGGATTCTTTGGGCTATGTATAGTACTGTTGTCAAGAGGTAGATGTTATCTGGGGGCATGCTATGCTGTAAGCTGTCAATAGTTGCTCTTGAATCTGTATGAATGACAACGTGCCCTCCCCTCAGGGTCGCTTGTGTCAATGCTTCCATGATCGCAACCGTTTCAGCCTGAAGCGTTGAGGCATTGTCAGTGACCCTAATGGATGCTAAGCAGAGAGCAACGCCAGGACACGTCCTTGACTCTACTCCTAGAGGGCCAGACTTCCCTCTACCTTGAGAAAGTCAAAATCCCGAACTCCTGCGACGACCTTCTCTGCGATGTCTCCCTCGGCTACCTTCGCCCATACATCCCGCCTTCCCTCCGCCTGCGATTCTTCGATGCCTACCACCAGCATCGCTGCATCCAGGCCACCCAACACCTCATCCGCAGCAAGGTCGTCTGGCCCGCCATCAACAAGGACGTTCGGCAGTGGTGTCGTTCCTGTATCGAATGCCAAAGAAACAAGATCCACAGGCACACCAAATCCCCCCTCCAGACCTTTCCTATTCCAGACAGTAGGTTCCAACACGTCCACATAGACATAGTGGGACCCCTGCCCATGGACGACGGCTACAGCTACATCCTGACGATGAACGACTGCTTCACCAGATGGCCCGAGGCTACGCCCATCCGCGACATCACCGCAGCGACAGTCGCCAAAACCTTCTTCAATACCTGGATCTCCCGCTTCGGCACCCCGGAAACCGTCACTACAGACCGCGGCGCTTAGTTCGAGTCCGAACTTTGGCGCCACCTAATGATCCTGCTCGGCTCAAAAAGAATCAGGACGTCTGCCCACCACCCCTGCGCCAACGGCATGGTCGAGCGACTCCACCGGCATATGAAGCAGGCCCTAACATCATCCTCCCCTAACAGGAGATGGGTCGACCAACTTCCTCATGTCCTCCTTAACATCCGGACATCGTTCAAAGAGGACCTGCAGTGCACCAGCGCAGAAATGGTCTACGGGACAACGCTCGCCCTCCCTGTAGATTTCCTTGTTACAGCCAGCAACTTCGAACCCGGGACCTTCGGCAAACAACTCTGCGAACGAATGGCCCGGGTACGCAGCCGACCGACAAGACCCACCCGACAGCAGTACATATACATGCCTCCAGGACTCCAGGATTGCTCTCACGTCTTCGTGAGAAAACATCCCAGACCTCCTCTCTGTCCTCCATACGAGGGTCCATTCCCGGTCATCTGAAGAGGCGACAAGACGATCACCATCCGCCGCCCAAAGGGAGAAGACACCGTGACCATCGACCGAGCCAAACCCGCACACCTGCAGCAGCCCTTCAGGATCGCCGAAGTCCGTTTCGCGACCGCGAAACTAGAGGGGGAGTGCTGTAGCGGTTCCTGATTGGCCATCAATCTAGAACCGCACCTGACCTGTGATTGGCCGACCCCTGCTTCGGGACCGCCCTAATCGGCCGAGTTAACATCGCCGGTCAGGCACTTAAGCCGCTGGACTTGAGGTGGAATCATCATTCGCCACACGACTGCTGACCTGACATTACTTGTGCTTGGCTCATTAACAATAAAGAGATAAAATCCAGTTTGGTTTCTTAACCTCTACAACGGAATGACCTCCCAGGAGCACTTAATTATAAAATCAAAAGCAACACTGTAGGCACGGATTCTCAAGCAGTGTTCTTCAAGGATGACTTGGATCTGATAAAAAAATGAAAAAAAAAAAAAAAACTGAACACGAGGTAAGGATCCTTAAACAGTGTTTTACGTGACTTGGCTTATCCATTTATCTTGGTCCTTATGAGTTCTGTATGCACTTTGATGGATTCAGTAATGTTTTCAGACGCTCCATGGCCTTGGTTGATGGAAGCCAAGCTTTCATGATGGTGAAATTGGGGGGTTTCCCATGACGCTATTTTTGTCTGAACCAGGGTATCGACTGTAGAGAGATCTTTCTGGATGAGGACGTGGAGTCTTGTGGCAAAGGGCCTAATGCGATCCTCCTTACGTTGCTGCTTTTGCTGGGTTGATTAATCAGTTTTTTTTAATTGTTTTATTTAATTCTACAATTTGACTCATTAATTCCTTAACCGTTTCCTTTAATTCTGCAATTTCTTTGTCCTTAGCCGCAACCTCCCGACTTTCGCTTCGCTTCACGGTAACTAACATCATGACCTCATGTATGCTAATATTTCAGTCTCCTTCGGGCTGCTGCACTTGGCAGAGCCAGACTGATGGGGACATCCACAGCTATCACACTTGATAGTGTTCCCAGTACATGTAGTAGTGTCATGAGCTCCACTAATTTATTAGTATCCTTATCAACATTATTTTTTTTTTTACATCTATTAATATTTTTTTTAAGTATAAGGTCTTACTTGGATATGTTCATATCCAAAATATACTCAGGAATTTTACTCGAAGCAAAGGTCAAGAAACAATCCGGTTTTTGTTTGCACATTCTCGTCTTTCTTGGTCATGCAGTTCACGTCCATTATGTCTTAGTCCTTCATGTTTTCAAGAATTTAGCTTTCATCCATCGTCCTCAAATCCCTGTGAAAGATTGCTCCCTTACAAGTATTTGGGCCAAGGGGAATAGTTACTTTTACCTTGAAATCCTGAGTCTGCGTCAGTTCAAGCAAGTCGTTAACCTGGGATTTGAATTGCACTTTTACAACCATCTTGCAATTTCTTTACGAAATCGAAGTCGCCATCCACTCAACCATCAAGGACCTTTTTGATGATGAAGGGGTTAAGGTTCTGAAGCGATTGATTTTCATTCACCCTTCTGACAACCAAATACCTTGCATTGTCTGAAGGGAGAGCAAGAAGTCGTTCACGTCCGTCATTGGTAGGGGTTCCATTGCTTATGGTCGGTTTAGTCCTCGAGGAGTCGTGTATGGAATGTTGTAATGTCCAGCCCCTTTTCAAATGCAGCAGCAATAAAATAAGATGTCCAGTGCTCCAAGAGTGGCACTTGGTGTCTGAGTCCTCTCGTCACGCTCAGCATTATTGCTTCTGAGTTCCCGTAATGTAAATAGTAAAGTAAACACTTGTCTTTACAGAAATTGCAGTATTTTGTGCTTTACCTGCACCCAGAGGCGGAGCTTCCATGGTGGCATGGAGGGGGGGCTGCAATCTAATTGGCCACTCCCTGTGTCCCCCCAATGGGCATTGACTCGTCGTAATGTCAATCATTGCGTAAAGTTCTTTACCGACGCTGAACGTTAAAACGGAAGCAAAGCTGAAACCTTGTTTGATTAGACTATGTTAAGAACGCATAAAGGCTTTATTTTGGATAAAGAAAGAAATGGTTCCATGGCTCCGCGCATGAACTCGTGTCACGGACCTTTTGTACCTGATGACTTCGCAGAACACTGAGATTTTTATTCTACCATTTAAATTTTATTTTACATTTTTATTATATTTTTCATTATCATATTGTCGTTGCATTGTAAGAATTTAAGTGGTGCTTAGTTAAAACTAAAATTTAGAAATAGAGAGAACCGTATTCATACTGACAAATGTAGAAAAGGTATGGATGAGATTGGATATTTCCTGTATTGAACAGAAAGCTGTCAAAGTCAGATGGTGCAAGGTCAGGAGAATAAGGAGGATGAAGGAATGAACACTGCTATTTTTACTGTACAGAGCAAGAAGCACCAACTTCTGACCAACTGTACAGCAAACATCTTCGTGTTCTGTGTGTAAGCCTACCACATGGTAAAAGTACACCCATCAAACTTAGTGCGGCCAAGAAAAGCAACATTATAACATAAACAATGTGTAACTGTACAATATAAATACTGAAAGTATTGTAATTTTAAAGGTGCTCGGCAGGGCAAAGGGCAAGGGCCCAGGGGTCGGACTTGGTCTTATCCCCAATACGACTGATCCTCCCTTCTCCTCAAAGAGGGGCGACCCACGACTCCTCGAAGACTAAACCGACCATAAGCAATGGAACCCCTACCAATGACCGACGTGAACGACTTCTTGCTCTCCCTTCAGACAATGCAAGGTATTTGGTTGTCAGAAGGGTGAATGAAAATCAATCGCTTCAGAACGTTAACCCCTTCATCATCAAGAAGGTCCTTGATGGTTGAGTGGATGGCGACTTCGATTTTGTAAAGAAATTGCAAGATGGTTGTAAAAGTGCAATTCAAATCCCAGGTTAACGACTTGCTTGAACTGACGCAGACTCAGGATTTCAAGGTAAAAGTAACTATTCCCCTTGGCCCAAATACTTGTAAGGGAGCAATCTTTCACAGGGATTTGAGGACGATGGATGAAAGCTAAATTCTTGAAAACATGAAGTACTAAGACATAATGGACGTGAACTGCATGACCAAGAAAGACGAGAATGTGCAAACAAAAACCGGATTGTTTCTTGACCTTTGCTTCGAGTAAAATTCCTGAGTATATTTTGGATATGAACATATCCAAGTAAGACCTTATATTTAAAAAATAAATTAAAAGATGTAAAAAAAATAATGTTGATAAGGATACTAATAAATTAGTGGAGCTCATGACACTACTACATGTACTGGGAACACTATCAAGTGTGATAGCTGTGGATGTCCCCATCAGTCTGGCTCTGCCAAGTGCAGCAGCCCGAAGGAGACTGAAATATTAGCATACATGAGAAGTCATGATGTTAGTTACCGTGAAGCGAAGAGAAAGTCGGGAGGTTGCGGCTAAGGACAAGGAAACTGCAGAATTAAAGGAAACGGTTAAGGAATTAATGAGTCAAATTGTAGAATTAAATAAAACAATTAAAAAAACTGATTAATCAACCCAGCAAAAGCAGCAACGTAAGGAGGATCGCATTAGGCCCTTTGCCACAAGACTCCACGTCCTCATCCAGAAAGTCGGTATAGATCTCTCTACAGTCGATACCCTGGTATAACGCCATGGGAAACCCCCAATTTCACCATCATGAAAGCTTGGCTTCCATCAACCAAGGCCATGGAGCGTCAGAAAACATTATTGAATCCATCAAAGTGCATACAGAACTCATAAGGACCAAGATAAATAGATAAGCCAAGGCACGTAAAACACTGTTTAAGGATCCTTACTTCGTGTTTAGTTTTATTTTCTTTTTTCTTTTTTTTTTTATCAGATCCAAGTCATCCTTGAAGAACACTGCTTGAGACTCCGTGCCTACAGTGTTGCTTTTGATTTTATAATTAATTGGTTCTGGGAGGTCTTTCGTTAAATACGTTTTTTTTTTTTTTTTTTTTTTTTTTTTAGTTTTGTCTTAGTTGAATCGTGCCTGACCTTCTGGGTGCTCCGTAGTCTTCGTTATCTATGTCCTTTTCTTGACTTTTCTTTTTTATGCCCTCTAACTTGGCTTCCGTCCGTTAAACCCTTTCTCATACTTTTCCAAGTGTCTTCACCAAGAATTTGTCAGGACTATGCTATACGATTTTGTTTTTGTATTATTGTTACTTTTATTTATTTGTTACCTTTTATTTTTTCCTTTCTTTGCCTATGTTTATATCCATTTGGGTTGAAGACTTCCTTCTATATTTTTGTGTTGACACCTTGATGAAAACACTAATGGGGTAATTATATGGTTTATTGTAAGTTTATCTGGTGTTGTCTTCCATGAGCATTACTTGCTTTGTCAAAAAGACAGCTTAAGGTTTAGTGGGTCTATGCCCCCCTACAATTATTATCATTATAACCATTATTAAAATTATGAGAATATTTGATACTATTGTAATTATTTCCATTATTATTAAACTAATGATAGTAATAACAGTAATAATACAAAAAACAGTAATATCATTACTGTTATCATTTTCATTATGAAAATTATGAGAATAGTGGATGTTATTGCAATTTCCATCATTTTTTATCAAAATGATCATTATTTCATTATTATCATTATAATGATTAATGTAATTATTGCCAAAATCATCATAACCACCATTTCAATAATTGGACTCTATTGATCTCTGAAAAAGCTATACTCAGATTTAGGTGTTTTTCGACGTTTCGGGTTTCTTTACTTTTAGCCCTTTTTACATTATAAATCGATGCTAATGTTGTTATCGTCATTAATATAATTATCATCATCATCTTCATTATTATTATTGCAGTTACAATAGTTATCATACTTATGATGATGACAATAGTAATAATAAATATTATTATACTTGAATTACTGGTAAGTCCAATAGACCGTATCCTAGCACTTCGAGTCATATAGAGCGTCGTCGTGAATTTGCTTGCAGCCTACATCGACCTCAAGAAGGCATTCGATACGGTGCATCGGGAGTCACTCTGGGAGATCTTGAAACTGAGAGGAATTCCAACAAGGATTATTGGACTAATAGCAAGTCTGTATACTGGTACTGAAAGTGCTGTAAAGTGTGGTGGGGGCCTGTCAAGCTTCTTTTCAACACTTGCATGGACTGGATAATGGGCAGAGCTACTATTCAAAGTCATTGTGGAGCTACTCTAAGCAATATCAAGGTTACCGACCGTGACTTTGCTGATGATGTTGCCATTCTATCTGCGTCTTTGGAATCCTTAGTGGTGGCTCTCGATGCATTTAGTAATGAAGCGAAGCCCTTGGGTCTAGAGGTCTCCTGGACCAAGACCAAGATCCAGGACTTTGGGTACTTGCTAGGAGAACCTGTTCAGTCGGTACGTGCTTGCGGCGAGGACATTGAAGTCACAGAGAGCTTTACATACATTGGTAGTGTAGTTCATAACTCTGGGCTGTCAGACCATGAAGTCAGTAGACGGATTGGCCTGGCAGCAGGGGTCATGAACTCTCTTGACAAGAGTATTTGGAGATGCCGGTACTTATGCAGAAGGACCAAGCTTCGTGTCTTCAAGGCCCTGATTTTGCTATATGGTAGTGAAACCTGGATACTATCCTGCGCCTTGGAGTCTCGACTTGATGCCTTTTGTAATAGGTCCTTGCGCCGGATCATGGGGTACTGTTGGCAGGACCATGTGTCCAACCAACGGCTCTACCGTGAGACTGGCACAGGACCTATTACCTGCACAATCCGTGATCGTCAACTCAGGGTTTACGGCCACCCGGCTCGCTTCCCCCAGGATGATCCTGCCCACCAGGTTGTCTCTGTTCGAGACAACCCTGGGTGGAGGAGGCCTGTGGGTCGACCTAGGAAGTCGTGGCTTGGGCTGATCGATCAAACCTGTCGCGAGGAGTTTGAGATGGGCCGAGTCCCTGCCTGGCGACTTGCCATGAGGGACCCTTGCAGGTACAAGCAAAGGGTGGATGCGGCTATGCGCCCCCGTCGGCGTTAGCTCCACAATGATGATGATGATACTTGAATTAATATTGATACTACCATTATCATAATTTTCATTTGTATCAATATTATTATCATTCCTATTATTATAATTAATATAGCTAGTGATGTCCATAGTACCTATTATTATAATTAATATAACTAATGATGTCCTTATTAGAAGTACTATCATGAGAATATTGGATTTTATTGCAATTCTCATTTTCAAAATGGATCAATTTTCTTTAATCACAATTTCCAAAATCACCATAATTATCATTTTAAATAGATATTTTACCACTATTATGGCTATTATTATTATCAATATTATGAGGTTATTGAATATTATTGCATTACCAAAATTATTATTACTTCATCATTATCATAGTTATCATCATTAACTCAATTATCATATTCATATGCAGAATTCCCGTAATTATTGCCCAAATCTTCATAATTATCATTCTAAATTGAAAAATGGGAAACTCGTCATCATTAATATAATTATTGTCATTATCATCATTCTTATAATTATTATTATTGCAGTTGCAATAGTTATAATCAAAATTATTGTGATAATAATAGAAAAAAAAATAATAATGATAATAATAGTAAAAATAATAATAATGATAATAATAGTAATAATGGCAATAATAGTAATAATAATAATAACGGTAATAATAATGATAAAAGTAATGATACTACTATCATTATTACTCTTATAATTGTCATTATTACTCTCATTATCATTGTTATTACCGTTATCATCATTATCAATATTGGGCTATTTGTATTGACTCTGCAAGCCTGTTAACTGCAATGAAGATGAGGAACATGTTATCTCCAATGAAAACATGGAAGTAAACTGTTAACCTGAATGTATATGAAAATTATCAGAATAGAGTTAATTATTGCAGTAATTGTCAAAATTATCATTATAATTATGACTTTATTATTTTTATCATTATTATCATTATTATTATTCTCAGTATCATCATAATTATCATCATTATTGTTAATAATAAAGGAATTAACAATAAAATCTTCATAACTACCTGAATTAATGTTAAAATCATCATTATTATCATTTAAAAGCGAAAAAGGTTTTTTTTCGACCTTTCTCTCAAAAGGCTGTAATACGCTAGATTTTGCCGTTTTTCGACTTTTGGGATTTTATTAGTTTTAGCCTTTATTTCATTATAAATGGACTGTGATTATTATTATCATCCTCATCATTATTGTCATTATTCTTATGATTATCATCATTATAGTCATTATCGTCATGATTATCATTATTATCATTATTGCAGTTATAATGATTATTATGCTAATTATTGCTTTCATTTTCATTATTATAACTATTTTTATAATGATAACAAGAAAGAAAATTTAAGAAATAATTATGACAATAATACTCATTATAATAGCAATAATAATGATGTTATTATTATTTCTATTCTCAATATTAGTATGAAAAGTATCAGAAAAGAATCTAGCGTATTACTGCTTTATGAGAGAAACGTCGAAAAAAAAAAATTCCTTTTCGCTTTTAAGTGATAATTATGATGCTTTTAACATTAATTCAGGTATTTATGATGATTTTCATGATAATTTCTTTATTATTAACAATAATTATGATAATTCTGATGATAATGACAACAATAATATTGATAATAATAATACATCGATAATTATATTGATAATTTTGATAATTACTGCAATAATGGCAATAATTAACTCTATTCTAATAAGTTTCATATTAATAATGAGAATAGAAATAATAATATCATTATTATTGTTATTATAATGAGTATTATTGTCATTATTATTAATGAAATAATCATTATTATCAACATTATAAAAATATTTATGATGAAAATAACATTAACAATTAGCATAATAATCATTATAACTGCAATAATGATAATGATAATAATGATAATCATGACGGTAATGACTATAATGATGATAATCATAAGAATAATGACAATAATGATAATGATGATAATAATAATCACAGAGTCCATTTATAATGAAATAAAGGCTAAAACTAATAAAATCCTAGAAGTCGAAAAAAACGGCAAAATCTAGCGTAGTCTTTTTAATGGTAATTATGATGATTTTATCATTAATTCAGGTAATTATGATGATTTTCATGATAATTCCTTTATTAATAATAATAATGATGATAATTATGATGATAATGACAATAATATCAAATGAATAAAATAAGAAAATGATAATTACAATGATAATTTTGATAATTACTTTAATGATAGCAATAATTAACTCTATTCTAATAATTTTCATACTAATAATGAAAATAGATATAATAAAAATATCATTATTATTGTTATTATAATTAGTATTAGTCATTATTATTTTTAAAATTATCATTATTGTTATTATCATTATAAAAATAGTTATACTGATGAAAATGACTAATACTTAGCATAATATTCATTATAGCTGCGATAATGATAATGATAATAAAGATAACCATGACGATAATGACTATAATGATGATAATCATAAGAATATTTACAATAATGATGATAATGATGATAATAATTATCATTTAGTCCATTTATAATGAAATAAAGGCCAGAAGTAATAAAATCCCAAAAGTCGAAAAAAACGGCAAAATCTAGCGTATTACAGCCTTTCGAGAGAAATGTCGAAAAACACCCTTTTTCGCTTTTAAGTGATTATTATGATGATTTTCATCTTTCCTTTATTATTAACAATTATAATGATAATTATGATGATAATGGCAATAAAAACAATGATAATAATAATAAAATGATAATTATAATGGTAATTTTGATAATGCAATAATAGCAATAATTAACTAATAATGACAATACAAATAATAATAATAACATTATTATTGTTATTATTATGAGTATTATTGTCATTATTATTTCTAAAATTATCATTATTGCTATTATGATTATAAAAATTGTTATAATGATGAAAATGACAGTAATAATTAGCATAATAATCATTATAACTGCAATAATGATAATGATAATCATGACGATAATGACTATAATGATGATAATCATAAGTATAATGACAATAATGATGATAATGATAATAATCATCATAGAATCCATTTATAATGAAATAAAATCCCAAAAGTCGAAAAACGGCTAAATCAAGCGTATTACAGCCTTTTGAGAGAAAGGTCGAAAAAAACACTTTTTTCGCTTATAAATGATAATTATGATGATTTTAACATTAATTCAGGTAATGATGATTTTTATGATAATTCCTTCATTATTAACAATAATGGTGATAATTATGATGATAATGACAATAATAATGATAATAATAAAATGATAACTATAATTATAATTTCGATAATTACTGCAATAATAGCAATATTTAACTCTATTCTAATAATCTTCATACAAATAATGACAATAGAAATTATAATAATATCATCATTATTGTTATTATGAGTATTATTGTCATTATTTCTAAAATTATTATTTTTGTTATTATCATTATAAAAATAGTTATAATGATGAAAATTACAGTGATAATCATAAGAACAATGACAATAATGATGATAATAATAATCATAGAGTCCATTTATAATGAAATAAAGGCTAAAACTAATAAAATCCTAAAGTTCGAAAAAACGGCAAAATCTTCCGTATTACAGCCTTTTGAGAGAAAGGTCGAAAACAAAAATTCCCTTTTAAATGATAATTATGATGATTTCAACATTAATGCAGGTAATTATAATGATGTTCATATATCCTTTATTATTAACACTAATGATGATAATTATGATGATAATGACAATAATAATAATGATAATAATAAATAATAATTATAATGATAATTTTCATAACTACTGTAATAATAGCAATAATGAACTCTATTCTGATAATTTTCATACTAATAATGAGAATGGAAATAATAACATTTTTATTATTATAATGAGTAAAATTCCAATAGTCGAAAAACCGGCGAAATCTAGCGAAAACCGGCCTTTGGAGAGATGAGTCGAAAACCCCCCTTGTACTGCCTCCAGTAAAACACTAGCAGTCAGTTAAACCTTTATTGTCATGATCACAAGCTGGTAGGTATGAGCAGTGTATCCAACTTGCAAGATGACAACATACACGTACGCGTGAGTGTGCACGTGATGTGAGGTGAAAAGCTGTAAGAAAATAAATCTTCACAGTTTTGGAAATAAAAAGTTGTACAAAAATAAAGTAAATGAATCATACAAATATCAAATAATATTAATACAATATGAGATAGAAATATTAAGAACAAATCAATAGAAAATTATAAAAATACTGCAAGACTAACATATATATAAACATTAAACAAACAAATAACTTCTTATTCCTTATACTATCTTATGACATTTCCTGAGTTATTAAGGCACTTTATAAAAGATCAATAGTTAAAGACTAGATACTTTCATTAAATGAATAGGAAACAAAACATTATTCTTTGGTAAATAACTGAAATAAAGCTTGGTAAAAATATAAGAGTACAATAGGAATGGGACTACTTATATCACATAATTTCAAGTTATATATCACATAAAAGACACAACTTTGTTATTAACATATGCTCTAACATCTGAACAATACATTAATAACAGTATAAATAGTTGACTTACAGTGTGGCTGGCCCAAATCTTTATAAAACAAGAATAATTTAAAAGTACGCAGCACAAGACGTCTCACGTGGCTCTCTAGAGGGGCTCCGCGGATTCACAACAATGCGTTTTTGTAGGGCGTTCGTACAACTCTAACGTCACTGTAGCCAACATTACAAACTAAATGAAATTAAATAATCATTCTCATGTTAATACATTAAATCAAATAAATTCTTGATCTAAACTCTATATATATAATATCAGACAAGGAATCCTTGATTCCTTTACACTCCCTGCCTGATATCAACAAATTTGATATCACTACTCTAATACTGATTAAATGACAAATAGGAACTGAAATGTGACTTGTTCAAATAAAATTAGCTACTTAGCACCAGAAACCAAAAGAATTAACTCTGAAATTGGTCTTGTGTACACAACTGGCTTTCCATCTCTCATAACCTTTAACTCCACTTTCCTTACTTTGCCATCTTCACTTTGGATAGCTCTTACAATTCCATATGGCCATTGTGTACGACAAACACTTCTGTCTTTCAATAACACAACATCACCTTCAGTGAGATTAGGTTTTGCACAACACCATTTTCTACGTTCTTGGAGTGTGTGCAGATATTCTTTTTTCCAACGATTCCAAAATATTTCTGAGAGGGCAGAAACACATTTCCATTCTGTTTTCAAAAGGTCTTTTGTATCAATTTCTCCTACTGAATCTTCTACATGGTCTATTCCAACTTTCTGAGTAAGAATGGTGGCAGGTGACAAGATGAAAGGGTTTTCTGGATCACTTGATACGTTTATTATTGGTCGATTGTTCACTATGGCACATACTTCTGCCATGAAGGTTGATAACACTTCATGCGTCAAAGTTTTATAAGGAGTTTCAGCTAGCATTGACTCTAAGATCTTCCGGCAGATTCGAATGAGGCGTTCCCATACACCTCCCATGTGCGATGAATGGGGAGCGTTGAAGATCCATTTAGTGCCTGTTTGGTACAGATGGTCTACTATCTTCTTTTCTTCCACATTTACTGCATCTATCTTGAGGCTATCAGTTGCACCAACAAAGTTGGTTCCTCGGTCAGATCTATACAGTTTAACTTTACCTCTGAGAGCTTCAAATCTTTTAAGTGCATTAATAAAAGCTGAAGAGGACATTTCTTCTACCAACTCAATGTGTATTGCTCTTGTTGTAAGACAAGTGAACAAAATAGCCCACCGTTTAGAATTTGCTGATCCACCACGAGTTCTGCGTGTCGTTATAGTCCAAGGTCCAAAAGCATCAACTCCAACATTGGTAAAGGGTGGAGTATGTTCTAAGCGATCTGCTGGTAGATCACTCATCAACTGGACTTCTTCTTTACCTCGTAACTTTCTACACTGGACACAGGAGTGTAAGATTGATGAGATCAACCGTTTCACGCCTGTAATCCAATATCCACCAGATCTAACAGCTCCTTCTGTAAGATGACGTCCTTGGTGTCGAACACTTTGGTGATAGTAACGTACTATAAGTGTAGAAATATGACTTTTACCAGGCAAAATGATTGGATGTTTCTGGTAACTTCCAAGACTTGATTGTTGCAATCTTCTGCCAACCCTTAACACACCATCTTCATCTAAGTACGGGTTGAGAGCCATAATCGAGGTAGATTTTGGAAGATGCATTTTTGCTTCAACAAGTCTAATTTCTTCTTTGTAAGTTTCCTTTTGAACTGCTTTGATCACAAATATTTCAGCTTTTCTGAAAGACTCTACACTTCTATCAGCTCTACCTTTAAATGATTTGGCACATGCACATCTCTGCAATAAAGCAACAGTATTTACTAGGCGATACCACTCAGAGAACCTTTCAAATCTGTGACACCCAATTGATAAATTGTCAATCACACAGGTTTTAGCTGCCTTTACCAGAGCATCTGGCCTTACTTCCTTATCATCTTCTGGTTGAACTAGCTGTGGAGTTTCTTGAGCAAGATCATGACGCCTACTCAGAAATGTTTCAGGTCCTTTCAGCCATATGTCATTACACGAGAAATCATTCACCATAGAGCGAGTTGCTCGATCAGCTGGATTCACAGATGTAGGAACATAATTCCATTGCTCTGGCTTAGTTGACCTGTGAATACGGTTCACTCTATTCTTTTGAACACGTAGAAGTACACCCAACAGGGAATTATTTAGGTCAGGACCTGTCATCGACACATCATTCAATGATGTACCTCTAAACTTAGCAGCAGAGTCAAAAACACACCTGATACGACTAGGTTTCTTTGGATGATACACTCCAAACACTGGAAGATACCAACATTCTTCATTTTCTTTCAAAGGTGGTGCTATTTCAGCATGACCTCTTTCAAAAAGCTTTTTCATAAAGTCTAGGAAATGTTCTCTTTTAACAGAATTGAACTGAAGACTCTTGGCTAGGCTATTGGCACGTCTCACAGCCATGGATTTATTGTTCGGTAATCTTTTCTATAAGGGCTTATAAGGTAAAGGTGCACTCCAGTTACCTGCTGGTTCTTTGACAAATTCTTTCTCCATTAACTTCAAGAACATTTTGTCTTCTGTGGATTTTCCAGGTTCGTCATCATTTTTGGTTCGGTGAAACACTGTAGAACCAATATCATTTTCCTTCCATGGTGTAAAACCACTGTGATATCTTGTGTCTTCTTGTACACATATACAACTTGGACAAGGCTTCAAGACTGATGGTCGACCATCAGGATTTACATATATTTTCCTTACATTCACATTCTTTGTTGCGTGATGCTTCCCCAGGCAGACTTCACCTACAATTACCCAGCCTAACTTCATCTTCTGGGCAAAGGGTGTACCTGGTGGACCTGTTACTTGATCTAGTACATGGTGAGCTTCGGGTAGATCTCTACCAATCAATAATTGAATCTGAGCCTGATCATCAAGAGGTGAAATTTCTGAACCAATGTCTTTGAGGTGTGGATGAAGTCGAGCAATGTTGGGAGTTGGAATCTCAGTCCTATTATTTGGAAGTTCATCACATTCGATGACTGTAGGAAGGCTCATCTGTAGACTACCATCAACAGCTTGTATGCATAGTCCACCAGCTTTCCTTCCTGTCATAACTGAACGGCCAGAGCAACTAGTTATGATGTATTCCTCTGCCACAGAGCGAACATCAAAGAAATCTAAAAGCTCTCCTTTAGCTAAAGATTTGTTACCCTGATCATCTAATATAACATATGACTTCATACGCTTCCTCGGGTTACTCTCATGAAAAACGTAAACTGGCAAAATTTTAGCACAAGACTTTCCAGGAAATTCCTCACATACACCAGTACTCTTGTTGGTCACATTTAAAGCTTGTTCACGTCCTGACTCTTTGACAACACTCTGCTCCGGCTTCTCCCTGCCATGAGCCTTAGTACTTGTCTCAGGAACAGACTGAAATTTCTTCAAATGCATAGCAGTGCAATGGTATTTACTTCCACAGTCTTTACAGGTTATGTCCTCTGGACAATCTCTACTTAAGTGGTTCTTCGAGATGCAACACTTAAAACATATTTTATTTTCTTTCAGAAGTTTCTTGCGTTCTTCTAAAGACTTTGGCTTTTACATTCATGTAGAGAATGGTTGGTCCAATGTATTATACATTTAAGGGCTTCTTCATCAGGCACTAGTCTTCTTTGTAGTTACTTTAAATTTATCTAGCTTTGAAGTCTTGTCTATATGAGATTTTACTTCTGGCTCAAAATTAAATCCTGGATCATTATGGATTTGTGCAACGTCAGAAATGAAGTCTACAAAATAAGAAAAGGGTGGGAATAACACACCTTGTGTTTTCTTGTAGTTGGATGCTTTGTCTCGCCATTTTCCTTGTACTGAAGGAGGTAACTTGCTTATCACAGGGTTTATTCCTGCAGATGTGTCAAAGTGTCCAAACAGTTTCTCGTAAAGTGGATTTTCTTTAAGCGACTGTACTTCGCAGAGAAGATCATGCAGATCATACAGTTTCTTGGGATCTCTGAACGTAACCTTAGGAAACTTTTCTAGTTTCTTCTTGATAGATGCTTCAATAATCTCAGGACTGCCATATCTATCTTCAAGCCTCTTCCATATCAACTTGATGCACTTACTTGGATCATGTATATTGGAAGTCCTTATACTCTGTGCAAATTTGGACGACTCAGGGCCCAGCCACCGGAGTAAAAGGTCAACTTCTTCCAAAGACGTAACATGCAGATCTTGAATGGTCTGCTGAAAAGTAATTTTCCAAGGCACATAAGACTCAGGACGATCATCAAATGGACTGAAACGTGCCAGGGAAATTTCCTTCTTCAAAAGGAAATGCGACAATTCTCCACAACAACTGTTACTCACAGGATTAGCCTTGGCATCACTGGGCTGACTACGAAGAGGTTGTATGACAGGCATAGCTTGTTCCAAAGAAGGGTTGAGATCAAATTCTGGTACCTTGTTCTGATCTTCCACGTACTGCTTGACACGACTTAAAGAATCTGCTGTCTCTTGTTGCAGGAGTTCTTGTGAAAGAACTTTCTGTTGTAACTGTACACCAGGTATTCTACCTGAAATAGATGACAACTTATCACTACTTTCTTCACACACTACTCTGTACTCAACTTCAGCCAACTGAGCATTGCGACGAGACACACATAATTCTAATTCTGCTTCAATTTCTGCCTCCTCACACTGTAACTTTGCTTTTCTTTTCTTTATTTCTGCCTCTTTCAATGCACTTTCAAGCTTAACTTTTGTGGCTTCAGCTTGTATTCTTTTACTTAACAACATAGCTGAGACACTTTCTGCAACTGATTTAGCACTTAATTTCTCCGAGCACTCAGACTTAACTTCTTCAACTGCATATCTTTTATCAAGATATTCTAACTCTTTCTTTATATCACGTATGATCACATCACTTTTTGCTTTGTACTTCATATAATCTTTCCTGCTTTCTTCCGTATTTGTTCTACTCAAATACTCTAAAAACTGATTTACACACCTTGAATAAGAATCTAAGTTCTTTTCAAGAGCTTTCTTATATTCACTATCACTTTCTGCGGCTGCACCGCCTTTATAATACCTTAACATTAGGTCTTCAACTGTACACTGCACTTGAGAGAGCTGATCCAAATATTTGGTGGTTGTGGAAATGTACAGTTCTTCTCCTTTTTCTGTAAGGGTCCTTATTCTTGCTCCAGACGGTCTTGTTTCATCTGGGTCTAACTGTGGGTGGGGTTCCTGCTGTGGATCCTCCTCCGCTTCCATTTTAATGTGAACGTCTGCGTTGCTTGTAGTCGACATGCTGAACAATTCTCCTGAAGTTATTCGGCAAGATGCTGAGAGAGACTTTCCTTAGTTGATAGTTGTATAACTCTTCACTCAACAGAAGGCTGACTCTTTTCACTCAGCTTGTTAGATATCTCACTCTGGGCATAGAAGATGGCTAGCAACTCTTTTCACTATAGCCTTAGAAGAAGGGCTAGCAACTCTTTTCACTATAGCCTTAGAAGAAGGGCTAGCAACTCTTTTCACTTTAGCCTTAGAAGAAGGGCTAGCAACTCTTTTCACTGTACTGCCTCCAGTAAAACACTAGCAGTCAGTTAAACCTTTATTGTCATGATCACAAGCTGGTAGGTATGAGCAGTGTATCCAACTTGCAAGATGACAACATACACGTACGCGTGAGTGTGCACGTGATGTGAGGTGAAAAGATGTAAGAAAATAAATCTTCACAGTTTTGGAAATAAAAAGTTGTACAAAAATAAAGTAAATGAATCATACAAATATCAAATAATATTAATACAATATGAGATAGAAATATTAAGAACAAATCAATAGAAAATTATAAAAATACTGCAAGACTAACATATATATAAACATTAAACAAACAAATAACTTCTTATTCCTTATACTATCTTATGACATTTCCTGAGTTATTAAGGCACTTTATAAAAGATCAATAGTTAAAGACTAGATACTTTCATTAAATGAATAGGAAACAAAACATTATTCTTTGGTAAATAACTGAAATAAAGCTTGGTAAAAATATAAGAGTACAATAGGAATGGGACTACTTATATCACATAATTTCAAGTTATATATCACATAAAAGACACAACTTTGTTATTAACATATGCTCTAACATCTGAACAATACATTAATAACAGTATAAATAGTTGACTTACAGTGTGGCTGGCCCAAATCTTTATAAAACAAGAATAATTTAAAAGTACGCAGCACAAGACGTCTCACGTGGCTCTCTAGAGGGGCTCCGCGGATTCACAACAATGCGTTTTTGTAGGGCGTTCGTACAACTCTAACGTCACTGTAGCCAACATTACAAACTAAATGAAATTAAATAATCATTCTCATGTTAATACATTAAATCAAATAAATTCTTGATCTAAACTCTATATATATAATATCAGACAAGGAATCCTTGATTCCTTTACACCCCTTTTTCCAGTTTCAATGATGATTATGATTATCTTAGCAATAATTCTGCTAATTATGATGATTTTGATGATAACACCATCAATAATGACAATAATCACGATAATAATAATAATAATGAGAGTAATTAGGATAATAATTATGATAATAATTATACAATGATAATTATAATGATGATTTGCCTAATAATTGCAATAATAGCAATAATCAACACTATACTAATGATTTTCCTAATAATAATAACGATAATGATAACAGAAATAATAGAAGTAATTATGACGGCTGTTATTGTTATTACAATCCTTATTATTGTTGTTATTTCCAGAATTATCATTATTGTCATTATCATTATTAAGATAATTATAATGATGAAAATGACATTAATAATTAAGATAATGATAATTGTAATGACTATATTAAGGGTAATTAGGGCGATAATGACAGTAATGATAATAATGAGGATGATAATGACAATAATGACGATAATTATCATTATGTAGCTAAAAGTAGAAAAATCCCAAAAGTCGAAAAACCGGCGAAATCTAACGAAATACAGCCTTTGGAAAGATGAGTCGAAAAAAAAACCTTTTTCCAGTTTAAATGATTATTATGATGATCTTAGCAATAATTCTGCTAATTATGATGATTTTGATGATAACCCCAGCAATAATGACAATAATGACGATGATAATAAATAATTAATAGATTAATTAGCACAATAATTATGATAATAATTATACAATGATAATTATGATGATGATTTGCCTAATAATTGCAATAATAGCAATAATCAACACTATTCTAATGATTTTCCAAATAATAATAACGATAATGATAACAGAAATAATAATAGAAACAATTATAACACGGCTATTATTGTTATTATAATCCTTCTTATTGTTATTATTTCCAGACTTATCATTATTGTCATTATCATTATTCAAATAATTATAATGATGAAAATGACATCAATGATTAAGATAATCATTATTATAATGACTATATTAAGGATAATTAGAGCGATACTGACAGTAATGATAATAATGAGGATGATAATGACAATAATGATAATTATCATTATAAAGCCCATCTATAATGAGAAAAAGGCTAGTAGAAAAGTAGAAAAATCACAAAAGTCGAAAAACCGGCGAAATCTAGCGAAATACAGCCTTTGGAGAGATGAGTCGAAAACCCCCCTTTTCCCAGTTATATGATGATTATGATGATCTTAGCGATAATTCTGCTAATAATGATGATTTTGATGATGACCCCATCAATATGACAATAATGACGATAATAATGATAATTATGAGAGTAATTAGCATAATAATTATGATAATAATTATACAATGATAATTATAATCATACATTATTATGATTTGCTTAATAATTGCAATAACAGCAATAATCAACACTATTCTAATGATTTTCCTAATAATGATAACGACAATGATAACAAATAATAATAAAAGTAATTATAACACGGCCATTATTGTTATTATAATCCTTATTATTGTTGTTATTTCCAGAATTACCATTATTGTCATTATCATTACTAAAATAAATATAATGATGAAAATGACATTAATAATTAAGGTAATGATTATTATAATGACTATATTAAGGGTAATTAGGGCGATAATGACAGTAATGATAATAATGATGATGATGATCCTTATTATTGTTGTTATTTCCAGAATTATCATTATTGTCATTATCATTATTAAAATAATTACAATGATGAAAATGACATTAATAATTAAGATAATGATTATTTTAATGACTATATTAAGGGTAATTAGGGCGATTATGACAGTAAAACGACGAAATCTAGCGAAATACAGCCTTTGGAGAGATGAGTCGAAAACCCCCCTTTTTCCAGTTTAAATGATGATTATGATGACCTTAGCAATAATTCTGCTAATTATGATTTTCATGATAACCCCATCAATAATGACAATAATCACGATAATAATGATAACTATGAGAGTAATTAGGACTATTATGATAATAATTATACAATCATAATTATAATGATTTGCCTAATAATTGCAATAATAGCAATAATCAACACTATTCAAATGATTTTCCTAATAATGATAATGACAATGATAACAGAAATAAAAAAGTAATTATAACACGACTATTATTTTTATAATCCTTATTATTGTTGTTATTACCAGAATTATCATTATTGTCTTTATCATTATCAAAATCGTTATAATGATGACAATGACATTGATAATTATGATAACGATTATTATAATGATTATATTAAAGGTAATTAGAGCGATAATGGCAGTAATGATAATAATGAGGATGATAATAACAATAATGATGATAATTATCATTATGAAGCCCATCTATAATGAGAAAAAGGCTAAAAGTAGAAAAATCCCAAAAGTCGAAAAGCTGGCGAAATCTAGCGAAATAAAGAATTTCGAGAACCCCCCTTTTTCCAGTTTAAATGATCATGATGATCTTAGCAATAATTCTGCTAATTATGATGATTTTGATGATAACCCCATCAATAAAGACGATAATAATGATAATTATGAGAGTAATTAGGACAATAATTATTATAATAATTATACAATGATACTTATAATGATTTGCCTAATAATTGCAATAATAGCAATAATCAACAGTATTCTAATGATATTCCTAATAATAATAACGACAATGATAACAAAAATAATAAAAGTAATTATAACACGGCTATTATTGTTATTATAACCCTTATTATTGTTGATATTATTTCAAGAACTATCATTATTGTCATTATCATTATTAAAATAATTATAATGATGAAAATGACAATAATTAAGATAATGATTATTATAATGACTATATTAAGGGTAATTAGCGCGATAATAATAGTAATGATAATAATGATGATTATGAAATAATGATAATTATCATTATAAAACCAATTTATAATGAGAAAAAGGCTAAAAGTAGAAAAATCCCGAAAACCCGGCGAAATCTAGCGAAATACAGCCTTCGGAGTGATGAGTCGAATTATGAGAGTAATTAGGACAATAATTATGATAATATTAATACAATGATAATTATAATGATGATTTGCCTAATAATTGCAATAATAGCAATAATCAACACTATTCTAATGATTTTCCTAATAATAATAACGACAATGATATCATAAATAATAATAAAAGTAATTATAACACGGCAATTATTATTATAATCCTTATTATTGTTGTTATTATTTCCAGAATTATCATTATTGTCATTATCATTATTAAAATAATTATAATGATGAAAATGACATTAATAATTAAGATAATATTAAGACTATATTAAGGGTAATTAGGGCGATAATGACAGTAATGATAATAATGAGGATGATAATGACAATAATGAGAATAATTATTATTATAAAGCCCATCTATAATGAGAAAAAGGCTAAAAGTTAAAAAATCCCAAAAGTCGAAAAACCGGTGAAATCAAGCGAAATACAGCCTTTGGAGAGATGAGTCGAAAACCCCCCTTTTTCCAGTTTCAATGATGATTATGATGATCTTAACAATAATTCTGCTTATGATGATTTTGTTGATAACCCCATCAATAATGACAATAATGACGATAATAATGATAATTATGAGAGTAATTGGGACAATAATTATGAGAGTAATTGGGACAATAATTATGATAATAATTATACAATGATAATTATAATGATGATTTGCCTAATAATTGCAATAATAGCAATAATCAGCACTATTCTAATGATTTTCCTAATAATAATAACGGCAATGATAACAGAAATAATAATAAAAGTAATTATAACGCGCCTATTATTATTATAATCCTTATTATTGTTGTTATTTTCCCAGAATTATCATTATTGTCATTATCATTATTAAAATAATTATAATAATGAAAATGACATTAATAATTAAAATAATGATTATTATAATGAGTATATTAAGGGTAATTAGGAAGATATTAACAGTAATGATAATAATGATGATGATAATGACAATAATGAGAATAATTATAATTATTAAGCCCATCTATAATGAGAAAATGGCTAAAAGTAAAAAAATCCCCCCAAAAATGACATTAATAATTAAGATAATTATTATTATGAAGACTATGTTAAGGGTAATTAGGGCGTAAACGATGAAATCTAGCCCATCTATAATGAGAAAATGGCTAAAAGTAAAAAAATCCCCCCAAAAATCACATTAATAATTAAGATAATTATTATTATGAAGACTATATTAAGGGTAATTAGGGCGTAAACGATGAAATCTAGCCCATCTATAATGAGAAAATGGCTAAAAGTAAAAAAATCCCCCCAAAAATCACATTAATAATTAAGATAATTATTATTATGAAGACTATATTAAGGGTAATTAGGGCGATAATGACAATAATGATAATAATGAGGATGATGATAATTATCATTATAAAGCCCATCTATAATGAGAAAAGGCTAAGAGTAGAAAAATCCCTAAAATAAAAAAAAACGGCGAAATCTAGCGAAATACAGCCTTTGGAGAGATGAGTCGAAAACCCCCCTTTTTCTAGTTTCAATGATGATTATGATGATCTTAGCAATAATTCTGCTAATTATGATGATTTTGAGGATAACACCATCAATAATGACGATAAAAATGATAATTATGAGAGTAATTAGGACAATAATTATGATAATAATTATACAATGATGATTATAATGATGATTTGCCTAATAATTGCAATAATAGCAATAATCAACACTATTCTAATGATTTTCCTATTAATAATAACGACAATGATAACAGAAATAATAATAAAAGTAATTATAACACGGCAATTATTGTTATTATAATCCTTATTATTGTTATTATTTCCAGAATTATCGTTATTGTCATTATCATTATCAAAATGATTATAATGATGAAAATGACATCAATGATTAGGATATTGATTATTATAATGACTATATTAAAGGTAATTAGGGCGATAATGACAGTAATGATGATAATGATGATGATGACAATAATGGTAATTATCATTATAAATGCCATCTATAATAGGAAAAAGGCTAAAAGTAGAAAAATCCCAAAATTCGAAAAACCGGCGAAATCTAGCGAAATACAGCCTCTGGAGAGATGATTCGAAAACTCCCCTTTTTCCATTTTCAAGGATAATTATGATGATCTTAGCAATAATTCTGCTTATTATGATGATTTTGATGATAGCCCCATCAATAATGACAATAATGACGATAATAATGATAATTATGAGAGTAATTAGGACAATAATTATGATGATAATTATACAATGATAATTATAATGATTTATCTAATAATTGCAATAATAGCAATAATCAGCACTATTCTAATGATTTTCCTAATAATAATAACTACAATGATAGCAGATATAATAATCAAAGAAATTATAACACGGCTATTACTGTTATTATAATTTTTATTATTGTTGTTATTATTTCCAGAATTATCATTATCATCATTACCATTATTAAAATAATTATAATGATGAAAATGACATTAATAATTAAGATGATGATTATTATAATGACTATTTTAAGGGCAATTAGGGCGATAATAACAGTAATGATAATAATGATGATGATACTGACAATAATAATGATAATTATCATTATAAAGCCCATCTATAATGAGAAAATGGCTAAAAGTAGAAAAAAACTCGCAAAAGTCGAAAAACCGGCGAAATCTAGTGAAGTACAGCCTTTGGGGAGATGAGTCGAAAACCCCCCTTTTTCTAGTTTCATTGATGATTATGATGACCTTAGCAATAATTCTGCTAATTATGATGATTTTGATGATCACCCCATCAATAATGACAATAATGACGATAATAATGATAATTATGAGAGTAATTAGGACAATAATTATGATAATAATTATACAATGATAATTATAATGATTTGCCTAATAATTACAATAATAGCAATAATCAACACTATTCTAATGATTTTCCTAATAATAATAACGACAATGATAACAGAAATAATAATAATTATAACACGGCTATTAGTTATTGTAATCATTATTATTGTTGTTATTATTTCCAGAATTATCATTATCATCATTACCATTATTAAAATAATTATAATTATAATAATAATAATAACGATAATGATAACAGAAATAATAGAAGTAATTATGACGGCTGTTATTGTTATTATAATCCTTATTATTGTTGTTATTATTTCCAGAATTATCCGTATTGTCATTATCATTCCTAAAATAATTATATTGATGAAAATGACATTAATAATTAAGATAATGCTTATTATAATGACTATATTAAGGGTAATTAGGGCGATAATGACAGTAATAATAATAATGAGGATGATAATGAACATAATGATGATAATTATCATTATAAAGCCCATCTATAGTGAGAAAAAGGCTAAGAGTAGAAAAATCCCAAAAGTCGAAAAACCGGCGAAATCTAGCGGAATACAGCCTTTGCAGAGATGAGTCGAAAACCCCCCTTTTTCCAGTTTCAATGATGATTATGATGATCTTAGCAATAATTCTGCTAATTTTGATGATTTCGTGGATAACCCCATCAATAATGATAATAATGAAGATAATGATAATTATGAGAGTAATTACGACAATAATTGTGATAATAATTATAAAATGATAATTATAATGATGATTTGCCTAATAATTGCAATGATAGCAATAATCAACACTATTCTAATGATTTTCCTAATAATGATAACGACAATGATAACAGAAATAATAATAATAGTAATTATAACACGGCTATTATTGTTATTATAATACTTTTTATTGCTGTTATTATTTCCAGAACTATCATTCTTGTCATTATCATTATCAAAATATTTATATTGATGAAAATGACATTAATAATTAAGATAATGATAATTATAATGACTATATTAAGGGTAAATACGGCGATAATGACAATAATGATGATAATGCTGATAATGACAATAATGATAATTATCATTATAAAAATCATCTATAATAAGAAAAAAGCTAAAAGTAGAAAAATCCCAAAATTCGAAAAACCGGCGAAATAGCAATAATTCTGCTAATTATGATGATTTTGATGATAACCCCATCAATAATGACAATAATGACGATAATAATGATAATTATGAGAGTAATTAGGACAATAATTATGATAATGATTATACAATGATAATCATAATGATGATTTGCCTAATAATTGCAATAATAGTAATAATCAACACTATTCTATTATCTTCCTAATAATAATAACGACAATGATAACAGAAATAATAATAAAAGTAATTATAACATGGCTCTTATTGTTATTATAATCCTTATTATTGTTGTTATTATTTCCAGAATTATTATTATTGTCATTATCATTATTAAAATAATGATAATGATGAAAATGACATTAATAATTAAGATAATGATTATTATAATGACTATATTTGGGGTAATTAGGGCGATAATGACAGTAATCATGATAATAACAATAATGAGAATAATTATCATTATAAAGCCCATCTATAATGAGAAAATTGTTAAAATTAGAAAAATCACCAAAAGTCGAAAAACCGGCGAAATCTAGCGAAATATACAGCCTTTGGAGAGATGAGTCGAAAACCCCCCCTTTTCCAGTTTCAATGATGATTATGATGATCTTAGCAATAATTCTGCTAATTATGATGATTTTGATGATAACACCATCAATATTGACAATAATGACGATGATAATGACAATTATGAGAGTAATTAGGATAATAATTATGATAATATTTATACAATGATAACTATAATGATGATTTGCCTAATAATTGCAATAATAGCAATAATCAACACTATTCCAATGTTTTTCCTAATAATAATAACGGCAATGATAACAGAAATAATAATAAAAGTAATTATAACACGGCTATTATTGTTATTATAATCCTTATTATTGTTGTTATTATTTCCAGAATTATCATTATTGTCATTATCATTATTAAAATAATTATAATGTTGAAAATGACATTAATGATTAAGATAATGATTATTATAATGACTATATTAAGGGTAATAATAATGAAAATCCTAATGACAGTAATGATAATAATGAGGATGATACTGACAATAATGAGAATAATTATCATTATAAAGCCTATCTATAATAAGAAAAAGGCTAAAAGTAGAAAAATCCCAAAAGTCGAATAACTGGCGAAATCTAGCGAAATACAGCCTTTGGGGAGATGAGTCGAAAACCCCCCTTTTTCCAGTTTCAATGATGATTATGATGACCTTAGATATAATTCTGCTAATTATGATGATTTTGATGATAACCCCATCAATAATGACGATAATATTAATAATTATGAGAGCAATTAGGACAATAATTATGATAATAATTATACAATGATACTCATAATGATTTGCCTAATAATTACAATAATAGCAATAATCAACATTATTGTTGTTATTATTTCCAGAATTATCATTATCATCATTACCATTATTAAAATAATTATAATGATGATAATGGCATTAATAATCAAGATAATGCTTATTATAATGTCTAAATTAAGGGTAATTAGGGCGATAATGACAGTAATAATAATGATGATGATACTGACAATACTGATGATAATTATCATTATAAATCCCATCTATAATGAGAAAAAGGGTAAAAGTAGAAAAATCCTAAAAGTAGAAAAACCGGCAAAATCTTGCCTTTGGAGAGATGAGTCGAAAACCCCCCTTTTCCAGTTTTATTGATGATTATGATGACCTTAGCAATAATTCTGCTAATTATGATTATTTTGAGGATAACCCCATCAATAATGACAATAATGAGGATAATAATGATAATTATGAGAGTAATTAAGACAATAATCATGATGATAATTATACAATGATAATCATAATGATTTGCTTAATAATTCCACTAATACCAATAATCAACACTATTCTAATGATTTTCCTAATAATAATAACGACAATGATAACAAATAATAATAAAAGTAATTATAACACGGCTATTATTGGTATTATAATCCTGTTATTGTTGTTATTTCCAGAATTATCCTTATTGTCATTATCATTACTAAAATAATTATATTCATGAAAATGACATTAATAATTAAGATAATGAATATTATAATGACTATATTAAGGGTAATTAGGGCGATAATGATGATAATTATCATTATAAAGCCCATCTATATGGAGAAAAAGGCTAAGAGTAGAAAAATCCCAAAAGTCGAAAAACCGGTGAAATCTAGCGAATAATTATCATTATTAAAATAATTATAATGATGAAAATGACATTAATAATTAAGATAATGATTATTATAATGACTATATTAAGGGTAATTAGGGCGATAATGACAGTAATGATGATAATGATGATGATAATGACAATAATGATAATTATCATTATAAAGCCCATCTATAATGAGAAAAAAAGCCTAAAGGTAAAAAAATCCCAAAAGTCGAAAAACCGGCGAAATACAGCCTTTGGAGACATAAGTCAAATGTTTCAATGATGATTCTGATAATCTTGGCAATAATTCTGCTAATTATGATTTTGATAACCCAATCAATAATGACAATAATGATAATAATCATAATTATGAGAGTAATTGGGACAAAAATTATGATAATGATTATACAATGAGAATTATAATGATGATTTGCCTAATAATTGCAATAATAGCAATAATCAACACTATTCTAATGATTTTCCTAATAATAATAATACACAATGATAACAGAAATAATAATAAAAGTAATTATAACACGGCTATTATTGTTCTTATAATTCTTATTATTGTTGTTATTATTTCCAGGATTATCATTATTGTCATTATCATTATTAAAATCCTTATAATGGTGAAAATGACATTAATAATTAAGATAATGATTATTATAATGACTATATTAAGGGTAATTAGGGCGATGATGACAGTAATGATAATAATGAGGATGATAATGACAATAATGAAAATAATTATTATAAAGCCCATCTATAATGAGAAAAAGACTAAAAGTAGAAAATAACAAAAGTCGAAAAACCGGCGAAATCTAGTGAAATACAGCCTTTGGAGAGATGAGTCGAAAACCCCCCCCCTATTCCAGTTTCAATGATGATTATGATGATCTTAGCAATAATTCTGCTAATTATGATGATTTCCATGATAACCCCATCAATAATGACAATAATAATGATAAT
>NC_091551.1:30323065-30328065 GCF_042767895.1 Penaeus vannamei | reverse complement strand
TTAAATAATAATTATGATGATTTTAACATTAATTCAGGTAATTATGATGATTTTCATTATAATTCCTTTATTATTAACAATAATGATAATTATGATAATGACAATAGTAATGATAATTATGATAATGACAATAATAATGATAATAATGATAATTATGATAATGACAATAATAATGATAATAATAATAAAATGATAATTATAATGATAATTTACATAATTACTGCAATATTACCAATAATTAACTCTATTCTAATAATTTTCATACTAATAATGACAATAGAAATAATGATAATATCATTACCATTGTTATTATAATGAGAATTATTGTCATTATTATTTCTAAAATGATCATTATTGTTATTAACATTATAAAAATAGTCATAATGATGAAAATGACAATAATAAGTAGCATAATAATCATTATAACTGCAATAATGATAATAATCATAATCATGATGATAATGACTATAATGAAGATAATCATACGAATAATGACAATAATGATGATAATATTAATAATCATAGAGTACATTTATAATGAAATAAAGGCTAAAACTAATAAATTCCCAAAAGTTGAAAAAACGGTAAAATCTAGCCTTATGAGAGAAAGGTCGAAAAAAACCTTTTTCGCTTTTAAATGATTATTAATTCTGGTAATTATGATGATTTTCATAATAATTCCTTTATCATTAACAATAATGATGATAATTATGATGATAATGACAATAATAATAATGATAATGATAATAAAATGATAAGTATAATGATAATTTTGATAATTACTGCAATAATAGCAATAATTAACCCGATTCTAATAATTTTTATTCTAATAATGACAATAGAAATAGTAATAATATCTTTATTATTGTTATTATAAAGAGTATTACTGTCATTATTATTTCTAAAATTATCATTATTGTTATTGTCATGATAAGAATAGTTATAATGATGAAAAGGTAATGATTAGCATAATAATCATTATAACTGCATTAATGATAATGATAATAATGATAATCATGACGAAAATGACTATAATGATAATCATAAGAATAATTACAATAATGATAATAATAATAATAATAATAATAATCATAGAGTCCATTTATAATGAGATGGCTAAAGCTAAGAAAATCCCAAAAGTCGAAAAAATGGCAAAATCTAGCGTATTACAGCCTTTCGAGAAAAAGGGCGAAAAAAAGCCTTTCTAGCTTTTAAATGATAATTATGATGATTTTAACATTAATTCAGGTAATGATGATTTTCATGATAACACCTTTATAATAATGATGATAATTATGATTATAATGACAATAATAATAATGATAATGATAAAATGATAATTATAATGATAATTTTGATAATTACTGCAATAATAGCAATAATTAACTCTATTCTAATAATTTTCATACTAATAACGACAATAGAAATAATAATAATATCATTATCATTGTTATTATAATGAGTATCATTGTCATTCTTATTTCTAAAATTATCATTATTGTTATTATCATTATTATTATTTTCATGATTATTATCATTATAGTCATTATCATGATTATCATTATTATTATCATTATTACAGTTGTAATCATTATTATACTAATTATTAATGTTATTTTTATCATTATAACTATTTATATAATGATAATATCAATAATGTTAATTTTAGAAATAATAATGACAATAATAATAATTATAATGACAATGATAATGATGTTATTATTATTTCTATTGCCCTTATTGGTGTGAAAATTATTGGAATAGAGTTGATTATTGCAGTAATTATCAAAATTAACATTATAAATATGATTCTATCATTATTATTGTCATTATCATTGTCATTATCATAATAAATATCATCATTATTTTCAATTATAAAGGAAGTATCAATATAATCCTCATAATTACCTGAATTAATGTTAAAATCCTCATAAATACCTGAATTAGTTAAAATTCTCATAATTACCTTTAAAAAGCGAAAAAGGTTTCTTTCGACGTTTCTCTCAAAATGCTGTAATACGCTAGATTTTTTCGACTTTTGAGATTTTATTACTTCTGGCCTTTATTTTATTATATATGGACTGAATAATAATTACTATCATCATTATCATTACTGTCATTTTTTCATGATTATTATCATTAAAGTCATTATCATCATGATTATCATTATTATTATCATTATTGCAGTTATGATAATTATTATGCTAATTATTATTGCTATTTTTATCATTATAACTATTTATATAATGATAATAGCAATAATGTTAATTTTTAGAAATAATGACAAAAATAATAATTATAATGACAAGGGTAATGATATTATTTTTTCTATAGCCATTATTAGTATGGAAATTATTGGAATAGAGTTAATTATTGCTATTATTGCAGTAATTATCAAATTTATCATTATAATTATGATTTTATCATTGTTATTGTCATTATCATTGTCATTACCATCATAATTATCATCATTATTGTCAATAATAAAGGAATTATCATGAAAATCATCCTAATTTCCTGAATTAATGTTAAAATTATCATAATTACCATTAAAAAGAGAAAAAGGTTTTTTTTCGACGTTTCCTCAAAAGGCTAGATTTTGCCGTTTTTTCGACTTCTGTGATTTTATTACTTCTGGCCTTTATTTCATTATAAATGGACTGAATAATAATTATTATCATCATTATTATCAATACTTTCATTATTTTCATGATTATTATCATTATAGTCATTATCATCATGATTACCATTAAAAAGCGAAAAAGGGTGTTTTTTCGACGTTTGTCTCAAAAGGCTGTTATACGCTAGATTTTGCCGTTTTCTTTCGAATTTTGGGATTTTATTTCTTGTAGCATTTATTTCATTATAAATGGACTGAATAATAATTATCCTCATCATTATTATCCTTACTGTCATTATTTTCATGATTATTATCATTATCATTATCTATCATCATGATTATCATTATTATTATCATCAGTATTGCAGTTGTAATAATTATTATGCCAATTATTATTGATATTTTTGTCATTATAACTATTTATATAATGATAATAGCAATAATGATAATTCTAGAGATAATAATGAAAATAATAATAATTATAATGACAATGATAATGATATTATTTATATTGCCATTATTACTATGAAAATTATTGGAATAGAGTTAATAATTGCTATTATTGAAGTAATTATCATTATAATTATGATTTTATCATTGTTACTGTCATTATCATTGTCATCATGATCATAATTAAAATCATTATTGTCAATAATAAAGGAATTATCATGAAAAATATCATAATTACCTGAATTAATGTTAAAATTCTCATAATTACCATTAAAAAGGCTGTAATACGATAAATTTTGCCGTTTTTTCGACTTTTAGGATGATAATAATTATCATCATTATTGTCAATAATAAAGGAATTATCATGAAAATCATCATAATTACCTGAATTAATGTTAAAATCCTCAAGATTACCATTAAAAAGCGAAAAAGGGTGTTTTTTCGACGTTTGTCTCAAAAGGCTGTTATACGCTAGATTTTGCCGTTTTCTTTCGAATTTTGGGATTTTATTTCTTGTAGCATTTATTTCATTATAAATGGACTGAATAATAATTATCCTCATCATTATTATCCTTACTGTCATTATTTTCATGATTATTATCATTATCATTATCTATCATCATGATTATCATTATTATTATCATCAGTATTGCAGTTGTAATAATTATTATGCCAATTATTATTGATATTTTTGTCATTATAACTATTTATATAATGATAATAGCAATAATGATAATTCTAGAGATAATAATGAAAATAATAATAATTATAATGACAATGATAATGATATTATTTATATTGCCATTATTACTATGAAAATTATTGGAATAGAGTTAATTATTGCTATTATTGAAGTAATTATCATTATAATTATGATTTTATCATTGTTACTGTCATTATCATTGTCATCATGATCATAATTAAAATCATTATTGTCAATAATAGAGGAATTATCATGAAAAATATCATAATTACCTGAATTAATGTTAAAATTCTCATAATTACCATTAAAAAGGCTGTAATACGATAAATTTTGCCGTTTTTTCGACTTTTAGGATTTTATTACTTCTGGCCTTTATTTCATTATAAATGGACTGAATAATAATTATTATCATCATTATTATCATTACTGTCATTATCTTCATGATTATTATCATTATAGTCATTATCATGATTATCATTATTATTATCATTATTGTAGTTATAATAATTATTATACTAATCATTATTGCTATTTTTATCATTATAACTATCTATATAATGATAATAGGAATAATTATAATTTTAGAAATAATAATGACAATAATAATAATTATAATGACAATGATAATGATATTATTTCTATTGGCATTATTAGTATGAAAGTTATTGGAATAGAGTTAATTATTACATTAATTATCAAAATTATCATTATAATCATGATTTTATCATTATTGTCATCATTCTCATTATCATCATAATTATCATCATTATTGTCAATAATAAAGGGAGTATAATGAAAACGATCATAATTACCTGAATTTATGTTAAAATCCTCATAATATCCATTAAAAAGCGAAAAAGGGTTTTTTTCGTCGTTTCTCTCAAAAGGCTGTAATACTCTAGAATTTGCCGTTTTTTTCGACTTTTGGGATTTTACTACTTTTGGTCTGTATTTCATTATAAATGGACTGAATAATAATTATAATCATCATTATTATCATTACTGACATTATTTTCATGATTATTATCATTATAGTCAGTATCATCATGATTATCATTATTATCATCATCATTATTGCAGTTATAAAAATATTATGCTAATTATTATTGCTATTTTTATCATTAAAACTATGTAATGAAAATAGCAATAATGATAATTTTAGAAATAATAATGACAATAATAATAATCATAATGACAATGATAATGTTATTATTTCTATTGCCATTA
>NC_091551.1:30315565-30318065 GCF_042767895.1 Penaeus vannamei | reverse complement strand
ATCATCATAATTGCCTGAATTAATGTTAAAATCCTCAAAAATACCATTAAAACGAGAAAAATGTTTTTTTCGATGATTCTCTCAAAAGGCTATAATACGAAAGATTTTACCGTAATTTTTTACTTTTGGGATTTTATTACCTTTATTTCATTATAAATGGACTGAATAATAATTATCATCCCCATTATTATCATTACTGTCATTATTTTCATGATTATTATTATAGTCATTATCATCATGATTATCATTATTATTATCATCATTATTGCAGTTATAATAATTATTGTGCTAATTATTATTGCTAATTTTATCATTGTAACTATTTATATAATGATAATAGAAATAATGATAATTTTATGAATAATAATGACAATAATGATAATTATAATGACAATGATAATTATGTTATTTCTATTGTTATTATTAGTATGAAAAGTATTGGAATAGAGTTAATTATTGCTATTATTGACGTAATTATCAAAATTATCATTATAATTATGATTTTATCCTTATTGTTGTCATTATCGCTGTCATTATCATCATAATTATCATCATTATTGTCAATAATAAAGGATTTATCATGAAAAGCATCATAATTACCCGAATTAATGTTAAAATCCTTATAATTACCATTAAAAGGCGAAAAGGGTTTTTTTCGATGTTTCTCTCAAAAGGATGTAATACGCTAGATTTTACCGTTTTTTCGACTTTTGGGATTTTTTTTACTTCTGGCCTTTATTTCATTATAAGTTGACTGAATAATAATTATTATCATCATTATTATCATTACGTGAAGTCATCATTTTTATGATTATTATCATTATAGTCATTATCATCATGATTTTCATTATTATCATCATTATTGCAGTTATAATAATTATAATAATTATTATGACAAAAATAATAATTGTAATGACAATGATAATGATGTTATTATTATTTCTATTGCAATTATTAGAATGAACATTATCGATATAGAGTTAATTATTGCAATTATTGCAGTAATTATCAAAATTATCATTATAATTATGATTTTATTATTGTCATTATCACTGTCATTACCATTATTATTGGAATAGAGTTAATTATTGCTATCATTGCAGTAATTATCATTATAATTATGATTTTATCATTTTTATTGTCATTATCATCATAATTATGATTTTATCATTTTTATTGTCATTATCATCATAATGATCATTATTGTCAATAATGAAGGTATTATCATGAAAATCATTAAAATTACCGGAATGAATGTTAATTAATTACCATTAAATTACCATAATTACCATTAAAAAGCGAAAAAGGGTTTTTTGGACGTTTCTCTCCAAAGTCTGTAATACGCTAGATTTTGCCATTTTTATCGACTTATGGGATTTTTTTTTTTTTTTTTTTTTACTTCTGGCCTGAATAATAAATATTATCACTTTTATCATTACTGTCATTATTTTCATAATTATTATCATTATAGTCATTATCATCGTGATTATCATTATTATCATTATTGCAGTTATGATAATTATTATGCTAATTATTATTACTATTTTTTATCATTATAACAATTTATATAATCATAATAGCAATAATGATAATTCTAGAAATAATAATGAGAATAATAATGATTATAATGACAATGATAATGATATTATTATTTCTATTGCCATTATTAGTATGGACATTATTGGAATAGAGTTAATTATTGCTATTATTGCAGTAACTATCAAAATTATCAGTATAATTATGATTTTATCATTATTATTGTCATTATCATCACAATAATCATCATTATTGTCAATGATAAAGGAATTATCATGAAAATCATCATAATTACCTGAATTGATGTTAAAATCCTCATAATTACCATTAAAAAGCGAAAAAGATTTTTTTCGACATTTCTCTCAAACGTTTTTTCGATTTTTAGGATTATATTACTTCTGGCCTTTATATCATTATAAATGGACTGAATAATAATTATTATCATCATTATTATCATAACTGCCATTATTTTCATGATTATTATCATTATAGTCAGTATCATCAATATTATCATTATTATTATTATCATCATTATTGCAGTTATGATAATTATTATGCTAATTATTATTGCTATTTTTATCAATATAACTATTTATATAATGATAATAGCAGTAATGATAATTCTAGAAATAATAATGACAATAATAATAATTATAATGACAATGATAATGATATTATTATTTCTATAGCCATTATTAGTATGGAAATTATTGGAATAGAATTAATTATTGCTATTATTGCAGTAATCATCAAAATTATCATTATAATTATGATTTTATCATTATTATTATCATTATCATTGTCATCATAATCATAATTACAATCATTATTGTCAATAATAAAGGAATTATCATGAAAATTATCATAATTACCTGAATTGATGTTAAAATTCTCATAATTACCATTAAAAAGCGAAAAAGTTTTTTTCGACGTTTTTCTCAAAAGGCTGTAATACGATAAATTT
>NC_091551.1:30308065-30313065 GCF_042767895.1 Penaeus vannamei | reverse complement strand
AAATGACTATGATGATAATAATCATGAAAATAATGAAAGTATTGATAATAATGATGATAATAATTATTATTCAGTCCATTTATAAGGAAATAAAGGCCAAAAGTAATAAAATCCCATAAGTCGAAAAAACGGCAAAGTCGACCGTATTACAGCCTTTTGAGAGAAACGTCGAAAACCCCCGTTTTTCGCTTTTTAATGGCAATTATGAGGATTTTAACATTAATTCAGGTAATTATGAGGATTTCCATGATGATTCCTTTATCATTAACAATAATGATGATAATTATGATGATAATGACAATGATAATGATAATGATAATGCAATAATTAACTCTATTACAAAAAACTTTCATACTAATAATGGCAATAGAAATAATAACATCATTATCATTGTCATTATGATTATTATTATTGTCATTATTATTTCCAAAATTATCATTATTGCTATTTTCATTACATAAATAATTATAATGATAAAAATAGCAATAATAATTAGCATAATATTTTTTATAAATGCAATAATGATGATGATAATAATGATAATCATGATGATAATGACTATAATGATAATAATCATGAAAATAATGTCAGTAATGATAATAATGATGATAATAATTATTATTCAGTCCATTTATAATGAAATAAAGACCAAAAGTAGTAAAATACTAAAAATCGAAAAGAGGCAAATTATAGAGTATTACAGCCTTTTGAGAGAAACGTCGAAAAAACCCCTTTTTCGCTTTTTAATGGATATTATGAGGATTTTAACATTAATTCAGGTAATTATGATCGTTTTCATGATACTCCCTTTATTATTGACAATAATTATGATGATTATGATGATAATGACAATGATAATGACAATAATAATGATAAAGTCATATTTATAATTATAATTTTGATAATTCTGCAATAACTAACTCTATTCCAAAAACTTTCATACTAATAATGCCAATAGAAATAATATCATTATCATTGTCATTATAATTATTATTATTGTCATTATTATTTCTAAAATTATAATTATTCCTATTATCATTATATAAAGAGTTATAATGACAAAAATAGTAATAATAAATGGTATAATAATTATTATAACTACAATAATGATGATAATAATGATGATCATGATAATGACTGTAATGATAATAATCATGAAAATAATGATAGTAATGATAATAATGATGATAACAATTATTACTCAGTCCATTGATAATGAAATAAAGGCCAGAAGTAATAAAATCCCAAAATTCGAAAAAAACGGCAAAATCTAGCGTATTACAGCCTTTTGAGACAAACGTCGAAAAAACACCCTTTTCGCTTTTTAATGGTAATTATGAGGATTTTAACATTAATTCAGGTAATTATGATGATTTTCATGATTATTCCTTTATTATTGACAATAATGATGATAATTATGATGATAATGACAATAATAATGATAAAATCATAATTATAATGATAATTTTGATAATTACTGCAATAACTAACTCTATTCCAATAATTTTCATACTAATAATGGCAATAGAAATAATTATAACATCATTATCATTGTCATTAAAATTATCATTATTGTCATTAAAATTATCATTATTGTCATTATTATTTCTAAAATTATCATTATTGCTATTAGCATTATATAAAGAGTTATAATGATAAGAATACCAATAATAATTACCATAATAATAATTATAAATGCAATAATGATGATAATAATAAAGATAATCATGATAATGACTATAATGATAATGACCATGAAAATAATGAAAGTATTGATAATACTGATGATAATAATTATTACTCAGTCCATTTATAATGAAATAAAGGCCAAAAGTAATAAAATCCCAAAATTCGAAAAAAGGGCAAAATCTAGCGTATAACAGCCTTTTGAGACAAACGTCGAAAAAACACCCTTTTTCTCTTTTTAATGGTAATTATGAGGATTTTAACATTAATTCAGGTAATCATGATGATTTTCATGATTATTCCTTTATTATTGACAATAATGATGATAATTATGATGATAATGACAATAATAATGATAAAATCATAATTATAATGATAATTTTGATAATTACTGCAATAACTAACTCTATTCCAATAATTTTCATACTAATAATGGCAATAGAAATAATTATAACATTATTATCAGTCATTAAAATTATCATTATTGTCATTAAAATTATCATTATTGTCAGTAAATTATCATTATTGTAATTAAAATTATCATTATTGTCATTAAAATTATCATTATTGTCATTATTATTTCTAAAATTATCATTATTGCTATTATCATTATATAAAGAGTTATAATGATAAAAATAGCAATAATAATTACCATAATAATAACTACAAATGCAATAATGATGATAGTTATAAAGATAATTATGATGATAATGACTATAATGATAATGACCATGAAAATAATGAAAGTATTGATAATAATGATGATAATAATTACTATTCAGTCCATTTATAATGAAATAAAGGCCAGAAGTAATAAAATCACAAAAGTCGAAAAACGGCAAAATCTAGCGTATTACAACCTTCTGAGAGAAACGTCGAAAAAGCCCTTTTCGCTTTTTAATTATGATGATTTTAACGTTAATTCAGGTAATTATGATGATTTCCAATATGATTCCTTTATTATTGACAATAATGATGATAATTATGATGATAATGACAATAACAATGATAAAATCATAATTATAATGATAATTTTGATAATTACTGCAATAATAGCAATAATTAACTCTATTCCAATAATTTCCATACTAATAATGGCTATAGAAATAATAATATCATTATCATTGTCATTATAATTATTATTTTTGTCATTATTATTTCTAAAATTATCATTATTCCTATTATCATTATATAAATAGTTATAATGATAAAAATAGCAATAATAATTAGCATAATAATTTTGAGAGAAACGTCGAAAGAAACCTTTTTCGCTTTTTAAAGGTAATTATGAGAATTTTAACAATAATTCAGGTAATTATAAGGATTCTAACATTAATTCAGGTAATGATGAGGATTATCATGATAATTCCTTTATAATTGAAAATAATGATGATAATTATTATGATAATGACAATGATAATGACAATTATAATGATAAAATCATAATTATAATGATAATGTTGATAATTACTGCAATAATCAACTCTATTCCAATAATTTTCATACCAATAAGGGCAATAGAAATAATAATAACATCATTATCATTGTCATTATAATTATTATTATTGTCATTATTATTTCTAAAATTAACATTATTGATAATATCATTATATGAATAGTCATAATGATAAAAATAACAATAGTAATTAGTATAATAATTATTACAACTGTAATAATGATAATAATGATAATAATCATGAAAATAATGACAGTCATGATAATAATGATAATAATTATTATTCAGTCCATTTATAATGAAGTAAATGCCAGAAGTGATAAAATCTCAAAAATCGGAAAAACGGCAAAATCTAGCCTTTTGAGAGAAACGTCGAAAAAAACTTTTTCGCTTTTTAGTGGTAATTATGAGGATTTTAACATTAATAGAGGTTATTATGATGATTTTCATGATACTTCCTTTATTATTGACAATAATGATGATAATTATGATGATAATGACAATGATAATAACAATAATAATGATAAAATCATAATTGTAATGATAATTCTGATGATTACTGCAATAAATAACTTTATTCCAATAATTTTCATACTAATAATGGCAAAAAAAATAATAACATCATTATCATTGTCAGTATAATTATCATTATTGTCATTATTATTTCTAGAATTATCATTATTGCTATTATCATTATATATATAGTTATAATGATAAAAATAGCAATAATAATTAGCATAATAATTATTATAACTGCAATAAAGATGATAATAATAATAATAATCATGATAATGACTATAATGATAATAATCATGAAAATAATAACAGTAATGATAATAATGATGCTAATAATTATTACTCAGTCCATTTATAATGAAATAAAGGCAAGAAGTAATAGAATCTAGCGTATTACAGCCTTATAAGGGAAACGTCGAAAAGAAACCCTTTTTCTCTTTTTAATGGTAATTATGAGGATTTTAACATTAATTCAGGTAATAATGATTTTATAATAATTCCTCTATTATTGATAATAATGATAATTATGATGATAATGACAATGATAATGGCAATAATAATGATAAAGATTATAATGATAATTTTGATAAATACTGCAAAAATAGCAATAATTAACTCTATTCCAATAATTTTCATACTAATAATAGCAATAGAAATAATAATAGCATCATTATCATTGTCATTAGAATTATTATTATTGTCATTATTATTTCTAAAATTATCATTATTGTTAATATCATTATATAAATAGTTATAATGATAAAAGTAGCAATAATAATTAGCATAATAATTATTATACCTGTATAATCCTTATCATTGTTGTTATTTCCAGAATTATCATTATTGTCATTATCATTAGAAGAATAATTATAATGAAAATGACATTAATAATTAAGATAATGATTATTATAATGACTTTATTAAGGGTAATTAGGGCGATAATATAATGACAATAATGATGATGATTATCATTATAAAGCCCATCTATAATGAGAAACAGGCTAAAAGTAGAAAAATCCCAAAAGTCGAAAAACCGGCGAAATCTAGCGAAATACAGCCTCTGGAGAGATGAGTCGAAAACCCCCCTTTTTCCAGTTTAAATGATTATGATGATCATAGCAATAATTCTGCTAATTATGATGATTTTGATGATGACCCCGTCAATAATGACAATAATGACGATAATAATGATAATCATGAGACATTAGGACAATAATTATGATAATAATTATACAATAATAGTTATAATGATGATTTGCCTAATAATTGCAATAATAGCAATAATCAACACTATTCTAATGACTTTCCTAATAATAATAACGACAATGATAACAGAAATAAT
>NC_091551.1:30116785-30119285 GCF_042767895.1 Penaeus vannamei | reverse complement strand
TTTGCTGATGATGTTGCCATTCTATCTGAATCTTTGGAAACTTCAGTGGTGGCTCTGGATGCATTTAAGAATGAAGGGAAGTCCTTGGGTCTAGAGGTCTCCTGGACCAAGATTAAGATCCAGGACTTTGGGGACTTGCTAGGAGAACGTGTTTGGTCGGTATGTGCTTGCAGCGAGGACATTGAAGTCACAGAGAGCTTTACATACCTTAGTAGTGTAGTTCATAACTCATGACTGTCAGACCAGGAACTCAGCAGACAGAATGGCCTGGCAGTAAAAGTATTTGGAGGTGCCGGTACCTGTGCAGAAGGACTAAGCTACGGGTTTTCAAGGCCCTGATAATGCCAGTTTTGCTATATGACAGTGAAACCTGAACATTATCTTGTGCGTTGGAGTCTCTTCTTGATGCCTTTTGTAATAGGTTCTTGTGCCGGATCATGGGGTACTGTTGGCGGGATCCGTGATTGCCAACTCAGGCTATGTGGCCACCTGGCTCACTTCCCACAGGATGATCCTGTACAGCAGGTTGTCTCTGTACGAGACAAACCTGGGCTGAGGAGACCAGTGGGAAGACCTAGGAAATCATTGCTTGGGCAGATCGATCAAACCTGTCATGAGGAGCTTGAGATGGGCCAAGTCCCTGCCTAACAGCTTGCCATGAGGGACCCTTAAAGGGTGGAAACAAATAGTTGTGGCTATGCCTGATGATATAGTTGTATATATATATGGGCTTAGTATCATTGGAGAATTTTACTAATATTTTGAATATCTTTTTTATGCATTTTATATTCATTCAGTTTTTTTGAAGAATTATTTGGAGTTTCTGTATCCATCAGGGTGAAGTGGAGGAAAGTGATCTAGAGGCTGTTTGGTCAGATGTGGACTTCTCCTTCAGTGGGCAGTGACAAGGCATTCGTTCCGGGTACCCCAGTGTGACCAACATCATGACATTGCTAATTGTGACTCAAACTTAATCACAGATTTGTTAATGTCCACATTCTGTACAGCATGAATATCCTAGTAAAATATTACACTAGGAAGGATATATTCTTTATGTGATGCTGATTTTTAATCAAATTTGGATGCTATAATGTATTTATATGTAATATTGCATGCAGGGGAATACTAATAATTTATACTGGAATGTTGCAGGCCTCTGATATTTTGTGTTTTGAGTGGTACAGGCCTTTAAATCTTTGTAATGGATACAGGCTTCATTTTTAGAAACAGAAAGAATATTGAAGGAGGGCTGCACCCCCTCTTGCTACACCCCTGATTGTACAATATGGTTTAAATTAGATATTTGTTACTTAAGATGTTACGAGGGTAGTCTGTTGTGTATAATGTAGTTGGATGTACAAGTATGAACGGAAGTGCTCATTACTACATAATAGTTTGTCGTTTTAATTAACGTAATTTGATTAGTGAAGGACAAATGCTGCCATATGATATTAAGGCTGGTAGTTGACTTCCACTTATCTAGTCACTGTATACACACAAGGTCTTCAGAAATACCACATAAATGTAAACAGCTTCATGTGATGATATACCGTATCTATTAAATAATGAAATGTTCATATTTCAAATGTGACCGTAAATCACATTTCATGGTGTTGTGGCTTCTAATAACGAATAAGGAGTGGTAAATCCGAGAACCAGATTTTGTTTGTGTATGTTTAAGTATTTCTATCAACTGTACACACACTTGGCAAGCAAAGGAATTTCTTTCTGTATTGATACTAATGTTATTCATTTAATGGCAGTAACTTTATAGTATCATTTTTTCGCACCACATAAAGATGTATTTTGGGAAATTATAGGTCTTATAATTTATTTTTGGTATCAATGTTTTTTATTATCTAAATCTTATGAGTATATAGTTTATGACTATATATGTTTATAGGCAAATAAACCTTTGTTGCAGTAAATAAGTATATGTTGGTGATATTTATGAAAGGCCATTTCCTTTTTCTCTCTTTAAAATATATATGTATATATGGTTTCAAGCATCATCTCAGAAAGTCATATTTTACAAGCATAGAAGTGACCAAGAAACCCAATTATTAAGTTTTTTATTTATAGGCTGTTTAGAAAATGCTGTTTACATGTCTTTATGTTGATAATACTACCACCAATGTACAGTGAGTTGTTAATGAATTACATTATTGACCTAACTTTAACTTGATTTAGATTTGTGCTCTCACTGATGAAAAAGAAAAGCTATCATTTTATGCATTACTGTTAGTGTACTTTTTTCTTCTTTCTGTTCTATTGTGTTATTATTATTGCTCTTATTGTTATTTTTGTTATTGTTATTATTAATCTTGTGTTATTATTATTATTGATATTATTAGTGTTACTAATATTTTTATTATTATCATTATCATTATTCCTTTTTTAATATTCTTATTTTTGGTTTTGTTATTATTTTTTCTTCTTCATTTTTACTACCATCAGCGGTATTATTATTGCTTTCATTAATGCTATTATTATAAACATC
>NC_091551.1:30104285-30109285 GCF_042767895.1 Penaeus vannamei | reverse complement strand
AATCTGCCATAGCACTTTCAGGTGTTGAAATGAAATGAAAGGTGTTCGTCTTTTGTTTCTGCACCGATACGATCACCTTTCATGAGATTCGCTTCACTTACTGCTCCGTTTTCAAAACAAATTCACTGGTTATCCACCGAGTATCACATACTATCCGATTCATATAAAAATGGAGTCGATGAATATTTATCACGGACTACGGATATAAATGACAGGGAAAAGGGCCATCAGGTCACAGAAAAACAAAAATCTTTCCTGTCCTTTCCATTTCCTACTTTCTTTTTCCTTGGCCTTTTTCTTCTCTTCCTTCGGTCTGATCTGCCCCATAGATTCATTCTCATGTGCCCTACGACGAGTGACTGTAGGCCGTGTTAGTGTAAGGGCTCGAATAGATGGAAGATCCGGTGGTTGAGTCCTCCTTCCTTCTGCGTCGGCGGGAGATCAGGATGAGAATGGCAGCGATCACGGCCACCATCAGGAGGAGGCCGGCGATAGCGATGCCGATGGCGAACGTTTTTGGGGAAAGACAGAAGGTGTTGGGGTCGTCCTCCAGCTCTTCCTTAATGGGGGTCAGGATCTCTTGCTCGGGATCTGGGATCTGCTGCAATGACGGACAAAGGTACCGGTTTTACTAGCGAAATGTTTTGCTATTTCTGGATATGCATTCCGTTTTAGTCCAGTCAGTGTTACGAACTAAAAATAGAAACTGTAATAATCAAAATATCAACAACAATAAAAATGATAACAATTGTAATGATAATAATGGCAACTATAAAAATAATAATGGTGATAAAAATAATAGTAATGGTAATATAGATAATAAAAACAATACTAACAGCAATAATAATAATAACAATAATAATAGTAATAACACAATAATAACAATAATAATAATAATTATTATTATTATATAATAATAATGATAATGATGATGATAACAATAATAACAACACTCATAATGATGATGATGATGATGATGATGATAATAATAATAATAATAATAATAATAATAATAATAATAATAATAATAATAATAATAATAATAATAATAATAATAATAATAATAATAATAAATCATGATCGTGATCATCATCATAATAATAACAATAACATAAATAATTATAATGATAGCAATAATAATAATAATAATAATAATAATAATAATAATAATAATAATAATAATAATAATAATAATAGATAAAAAAATAACAATGCTGATAATGATAAGATAATGATAATAATAAAAAGATAATGGTGATGATGATGATGATGATGATGATGATAATAACTCAGAGCGCATACCTCCACCAAGGCAATAGGATCACTGATGCAATGAAAATATTAATACTAAAAGAATTACATTAAAATCCCCTTCTCCAAGTACATGGGTGACGTCCATAACGATAACCTCCATGGCGGAGGCAAAGCAAACGGCTAATAATATAATCATGCAAAAAATTCCTGGGTCCGGATCACCACCAAAATTTAATGAAATCTAAGTTAGATTTAGACACACCTCTGGTAAGTTAAAAAATATATATTCATTACCTTTTATTATCCTTCTAGTCAATGAAACAAACAAACTAACCAACGCGACCAAAATACTACTACTACTACTACTACTAATGATGACGATGATGGTAATAATAATAACAACATTAACAATACTAATAATAATATGAACAACAGTAATAGTAATATTAACAATAATGGGGATGATGATGATGATGATGATGATGATGATGATGATGATGATGATGATGATGATGATGATATGATTATGATGATGATGATGATGATGATGATGATGATGATGATATGATTATGATGATGATGATGATGATGATGATGATGATTGATGATGATGATGATGATGATGATTATTGATGATGATGATGATGATATGATGATGATTATTGATGATGATGCAATAATAACAATAAAAACAGCAATAATAATAATAATAATAATAATAATAATAATAATAATAATTATAATAATAATAAATAACAGTAATGATAACAATAACAATATTAATCATAACCATGATAATAATATGACGAAAAATAACAATAATAATTGTAATATTAATACTACTACTAATAATAGTAGCAGTTAATAACAGCGGCGCTACCAACAACAAAGTTCTCCTTCAGAAGAATCCCTTACGTCATCATCCTCGTTGACGTAGAGCCCGGTGAAGACTTCAATGGTGAGGTTCTCGTCGACGTCGGCTTCCACCTCCTTCAGGTTACCGTTGCCGTCGACCTCCGACACGTCCCTGCGGCGACGCCTCAGGACGTTCTGTCCCTCCACGCACACGGGCGGCTGCATCAGGAAGGCATGAGGGGGGGGGGGAATGATTACTTAAGTCCTCTGGCACGGTAACAGTAACAGTCACTAGCGGTGTTCATGAAGGAACGTTTTGCAAATAACATTTATGTAGGTATTGGAGGTGTGTGTGTGTGTGTGTGTGTGTGTGTGTGTGTGTGTGTGTGTGTGTGTGTGTGTGTGTGTGTGTGTGTGTGTGTGTGTGTGATAAACAACACGCCAACATGATGATAACTGTCAACAAATTTCGTCGACATTCTACATGACAGCACTTCATCAGCGAAATACTGACCACATCATCGCAGCCTCCCGCGTTCTTGATACAGAGCTTGACGTTGCACTGATAGTAGACAGACGAGGTGTACGGGAACTTGTGGGCCTGGAAACGGACGATGGCTTTCGTCTTGCTTGATTCATACTCAAAGCCTCCCAAAATTTCGTAGTCGACGGGACAGCTGAGAGGTGAGAATAAGAAGTCAGTTGCTGAGGATCAGTGTTATTTTTGGTCATTTTGAGCGCGTTAAAGCTAAAGTGGTCTAGGGTTAAATTTTGAATTTAACTATTACACCTTATCAATCAATCAATCAATCAATCAATCAATCAATCTCTCTCTCTCTCTCTCTCTCTCTCTCTCCCTCCCTCTCTCTCCCTCTCCCTCCCTCTCTCTCCCTCTCCCTCCCTCTCTCCCCCTCTCCATCCCTCTCTCTCCCTCCCTCCCTCCCTCTCTCTCCCTCCCTCCCTCTCTCTCCCTCCCTCCCTCTCTCTCCCTCCCTCTCTCTCCCTCCCTCTCTCTCTCTCCCTCTCTCTCTCTCCCTCCCTCTCTCTCCCTCTCTCTCTCTCCCTCGCCCTCTCCCCCTCTCTCCCTCTCTCTCCTCTCTCCCTCCCTCTCCTCTCCCTCTCTCTCCATCTCCATCTCCCTCCCTCCCTCTCTCTCCATCTCCATCTCCCTCCCCCTTCTCTCTCCCTCTCCATCTCCCTCCCTCCCTCTCTCTCCCTCTCCATCTCCCTCCCTCCCTCTCTCTCCCTCTCCATCTCCCTCCCTCCCTCTCTCTCCCTCTCCATCTCCCTCCCTCCCTCTCTCTCCCTCTCCATCTCCTCCTCCCTCCCTCTCTCTCCCTCCCTCCCTCTCTCTCTACATCTCCATCTCCCTCCCTCCTTCTGTCCCTCTCTCTCTACATCTCCATCTCCCTCCCTCCTTCTGTCCCTCTCTCTCTACATCTCCATCTCCCTCCCTCCTTCTGTCCCTCTCTCTCTACATCTCCATCTCCCTCCCTCCCTCTCTCTCCATCTCCATCTCCCTTCCTCCCTCTCTCTCCATCTCCATCTCCCTCCCTCCCTCTCTCTCCATCTCCATCTCCCTCCCTCCCTCTCTCTCCATCTCCATCTCCCTCCCTCCCTCCCTCCCTCTCTCTCCATCTCCCTCCATCCCTCTCTCTCCATCTCCATCTCCATCTCCCTCCCTCCCTCCCTCCCTCTCTCTCTCCATCTCCCTCCCTCCCTCCCTCTCTCTCCATCTCCCTCCCTCCCTCCCTCTCTCTCCATCTCCCTCCCTCCCTCCCTCCCTCTCCATCTCCATCTCCCTCCCTCCCTCTCTCTCCATCTCCATCTCCCTCCCTCCCTCTCTCTCCATCTCCATCTCCCTCCCTCCCTCTCTCTCCATCTCCATCTCCCTCCCTCCCTCTCTCTCCATCTCCATCTCCTCCCCTCCTCCCTCTCTCTCCATATCCATCTCCCTCCCTCCCTCTCTCTCCATCTCCCTCCCTCCCTCTCTCTCCATCTCCATCTCCCTCCCTCCCTCTCTCTCCATCTCCATCTCCCTCCCTCCCTCTCTCTCCATCTCCATCTCCCTCCCTCCCTCTCTCTCCATCTCCCTCCCTCCCTCTCTCTCCATCTCCACCTCCCTCCTCCCTCCCTCTCTCTCCATCTCCCATCTCCCTCCCTCCCTCTCTCTCCATCTCCATCTCCCTCCCTCCCTCTCTCTCCATCTCCCTCCCTCCCTCTCTCTCCATCTCCACCTCCTCTCTCTCCATCTCATCTCCCTCCCTCCCTCTCTCTCCATCTCCATCTTCCTCCATCCCTCTCTCTCCATCTCCATCTCCATCTCCCTCCCTCCCTCTCTCTCCATCTCACATCTCCTCCTCTCCCTCCCTCTCTCTCCATCTCCACCTCCCTTCCTCCCTCCCTCTCCATTCTCCATCTCCATCTCCATCTCCCTCCCTCCCTCTCTCTCCATCTCCATCTCCCTCCCTCCCTCTCTCTCCACATCTCCATCTCTCTCTCTCCCATCTCCTCCTCCCTCTCTCACCATCTCCCTCCCCTCCTTCCCTCTCTCTCTGTCCCTCTCCTCCCTCCCTCTCTCTCCCTCTCCCTTCCTCCTCTCTCTCCTCTCTTTTCCTCCCTCTCTCTCTCCCTCCCTCCCTCTCTCACCCTCTCTCTCCCTCTCCCTCCCTCCTCTCACCATCTCTCTCCTCTCCCTCCCTCCCTCCTCCCCTCCCTCCCTCTCTCTCTCTCTCTCTCTCTCTCTCTCTCTCTCTCTCTCTCTCTCTCTCTCTCTCCCTCTCTCTCTCTCTCTCTCTCTCTCTCTCTCTCTCTCTCTCTCTCTCTCTCTCTCTCTCTCTCTCCCTTCCTCTCTCTCTCTCTCCCTTCCCTCTCTCTCTCTCTCCCTTCTC
>NC_091551.1:30071785-30074285 GCF_042767895.1 Penaeus vannamei | reverse complement strand
GTAGGAAGTTAGGTCTTGGAAACTTTTATCAACTAAAACTTTAAATATGAAGGTCTTATACTCTAGGACAAACAATATGTAATTCGAGAGATACATGGTTTAAAAGTGACAAAGGCAAAGACAGAAAGCCAAAACTCTCAACCACAGATGCGGGAGCTGTTGCGTTGTTTGCAAAATGCACAAAGAGCAAAGTAACGCTGTGTAATATACATTTCATGTGCTTCACCGCTCCTCGGCAGCCCATGATCGTCAGCAGGGTATTCCAGTCGCACCAGAAGTTCACACGTTGGGAGGTTCCTAAATGTCCTTTAGGATGCAACTTTCGCGTGCCCAACTGAGGGTGGATCTTTAATATTTTTGCCGTACTTTCCAGGCAATGACTCTGAGGGATTGGTTGGGTCAAGGTTGATATTGACATCCAGATACTGGATTCCGTTTTCTTCAACAAGGACAGGGCTTCTAAGTTGCAAACATGTTTTGTATATATTTGAATATAAAAGAAATTCGAGGACTACAAGTAAACTAATCCTTCCTGAATATGCAATCTAAAAAAAAAATTGCTTCAAAATAGCACAAACTCACACATATAGAGTATACAAATGTATGTTCCCATGTTTTTTTTCAATGGAAAATCATTTAGAATGGTCGGAAATGTGATTTAAAGGACAGTTAAGTGTTTCGACGATTTACTCCTATCGAGAAAACCTTTGCTGCTGCTTGCATGCTTCCAAGCATGCGCAACGTTTCTATTTTAAAATTGGCAATTGTAAGAAGTTAAAGTCGGCGTGTGAGTAGGACCATCGCATTTCGGAGAAGGTCGTTCAACCAACCCTGGATACGCCCAGACGACTGCACGTCCCAACGCCTGTCTGAGTCACTGGTCCTCGCTGTACTTTCTTTGTCGCGCTTGCCTGAGAGAGGGACGTACACGGATAGGTAGATAGAGAGAGAGAGGCAGAGAGAGACCGTAAAAATGAGATAGAGAGACCGAATAGTGAGTATAAGAATTAAGGAGGGAGGAAGGGAGAGCACGAGAATGGAAATGCATAGAACCGAGAGCTAGAGCAAAAGAAAGGAAACGGAGAGAGAAAGAAGAATCAGGAATGAAGCGGGCGGAAATTGCGCTCTTCGAGTACACCTGCTGTTTCACATCAACACACCTAAACAGACCCTGCGGGAAAATATATTGACGGGAAACTTTTCGGAAATGGCATTAGCAGATAAAAATGAAAATAAAAATCCAGTCAATGGGCAATCAGAAAGATATCAATATACTAAAAATCCGGCGCCTTGTTGGACATGCTTCTCTACTTAAAAAAAAAATTGCGTCACGGTTTACACGTGTACACCTCACCGTACATCCGGGACTTCTGATTAGGCGCCATAGACGATGATCATAGACATGATCAATCTTGTTCCTTGTCATTCGACTACAAGACAACATCAAGGAAAAAACGATGAATCCGATCACGCGGTTACCAGCGGAACACACAAGAGCGCGGGTTTTCATACCTTTATATGTTCATAAATATGTATATATGTATATATGCATATAATATATATACATATATAAATCATAATATATATATATATACATATATGTATATATGTATATATATACATATATACATATATATATATATATATATATATATATATACATATGTATATAGATAGGTAGATGGATGGATAGATAGATAGATATGTATGTATGTATGTATGCCGTGTATATATATATATATATATATATATATATATATATATATACATATATACATGTGCATGTGTGTATGTTCATGTTCATATATATCAATATTTATATAAACGTGCACACACACACACACACACACACACACACACACACACACACACACACACACACACACACACACACACACACACACACACACACAAACACACACACAATCACATATATATATATATATATATATATATATATATATAATCTATAAATACTACCAATGAAATATAGATACAGAATCTTAGCGAAGGAGTCGTATCTCCGTCAAGAACACATAAGTGCTGCCTCAGAGCTGGAAATTGCCAAGACGCCTCAGGGACACACCTGGCCGGCTTCCCTCGCGCTCTTTTCCCCGACGGAATGTTATTGTCTTGTAAATAATCATGTGGAGGGAGGAAAGCACGTCGTGAAGGGTGAACCTTATGATGATATAATAACCAAAATTAACGATAACAATAACAGAACCAAGAAATATATATACACGCATCCAAACACATCCAAAAATGACAACAAATAAGAAAAAAATAAAAGAGAGAGAGAGAGAGAAAGAGAGAGAAAGAGAGAGAAAGAGAGAGAAAGAGAGGAGAGAGGAGAGAGGAGAGAGGAGAGAGGAGAGAGGAGAGGAGAAAGGAGAGGAGGAGAGAGAAGAGAGAAGGAGAGAGAGAGAGAGAGAGAGAGAGAGAGAGAGAGAGGAGAGAGAGAGAGAGAGAGAGAGAGAGAGAGAGAGAGAGGAGAAAG
>NC_091551.1:30056785-30061785 GCF_042767895.1 Penaeus vannamei | reverse complement strand
AAGGGAAGTGTAAGGCTGCCAGTCACCCCCAAAGGGAAGTGTAAGGCTGCCAGTCACCCCCAAAGGGAAGTGTAAGGCTGCCAGTCACCCCCAAAGGGAAGTGTAAGGCTGCCAGTCACCCCCAAAGGAAAGGGAAGTGTAAGGCTGCCAGTCACCCCCAAAGGAAAGGGAAGTGTAAGGCTGCCAGTCACCCCCAAAGGGAAGTGTAAGGCTGCCAGTCACCCCCAAAGGAACGGGAAGTGTAGGGCTGCCAGTCACCCCCAAAGGGAAGTGTAAGGCTGCCAGTCACCCCCAAAGGGAAGTGTAAGGCTGCCAGTCACCCCCAAAGGGAAGTGTAAGGCTGCCAGTCACCCCCAAAGGGAAGTGTAAGGCTGCCAGTCACCCCCAAAGGGAAGTGTAAGGCTGCCAGTCACCCCCAAAGGGAAGTGTAAGGCTGCCAGTCACCCCCAAAGGAAAGGGAAGTGTAAGGCTGCCAGTCACCCCCAAAGGAAAGGGAAGTGTAAGGCTGCCAGTCACCCCCAAAGGGAAGGGAAGTGTAAGGCTGCCAGTCACCCCCAAAGGAAAGGGAAGTGTAAGGCTGCCAGTCACCCCCAAAGGGAAGTGTAAGGCTGCCAATCACCCCCAAAGGAAAGGGAAGTGTAAGGCTGCCAGTCACCCCCAAAGGGAAGTGTAAGGCTGCCAATCACTCCCAAAGGAAAGGGAAGTGTAAGGCTGCCAGTCACCCCTAAAGGGAAGTGTAAAGCTGCCAGTCACCCCCAAAGGAAAGGGAAGTGTAAGGCTGCCAGTCATCCCCAAAGGGAAGTGTAAGGCTGCTAGTCACCCCCAAAGGAAAGGGAAGTGTAAGGCTGCCAGTCACCCCCAAAGGGAAGTGTAAGGCTGCCAGTCACCCCCAAAGGAAAGGGAAGTGTAAGGCTGCCAGTCACCCCCAAAGGGAAGTGTAAGGCTGCCAGTCACCCCCAAAGGAAAGGGAAGTGTAAGGCTGCCAGTCACCCCCAAAGGGAAGAGTAAGGCTGCCAGTCACCCCCAAAGGAAAGGGAAGTGTAAGGCTGCCAGTCATCCCCAAAGGGAAGTGTAAGGCTGCCAGTCACCCCCAAAGGGAAATGTAAGGCTGCCAGTCACCCCCAAAGGAAAGGGAAGTGTAAGGCTGCCAGTCACCCCCAAAGGGAAGTGTAAGGCTGCCAGTCACCCCCAAAGGAAAGGGAAGTGTAAGGCTGCCAGTCACCCCCAAATGGAAGTGTAAGGCTGCCAGTCACCCCCAAAGGGAAGTGTAAGGCTGCCAGTCACCCCCAAAGGGAAGTGTAAGGCTGCCAGTCACCCCCAAAGGAAAGGGAAGTGTAAGGCTGCCAGTCACCCCCAAAGGAAAGGGAAGTGTAAGGCTGCCAGTCACCCCTAAAGGGAAGTGTAATGCTGCCAGTCACCCCCAAAGGAAAGGGAAGTGTAAGGCTGCCAGTCACCCCCAAAGGGAAGTGTAAGGCTGCCAGTCACCCCCAAAGGAAAGGGAAGTGTAAGGCTGCCAGTCACCCCCAAAGGAAAGGGAAGTGTAAGGCTGCCAGTCACCCCCAAAGGAAAGGGAAGTGTAAGGCTGCCAGTCACCCCTAAAGGGAAGTGTAAGGCTGCCAGTCACCCCCAAAGGAAAGGGAAGTGTAAGGCTGCCAGTCACCCCCAAAGGGAAGTGTAAGGCTGCCAGTCACCCCCAAAGGGAAGTGTAAGGCTGCCAGTCACCCCCAAAGGAAAGGGAAGTGTAAGGCTGCCAGTCACCCCTAAAGGGAAGTGTAAGGCTGCCAGTCACCCCCAAAGGAAAGGGAAGTGTAAGGCTGCCAGTCACCCCCAAAGGGAAGTGTAAGGCTGCCAGTCACCCCCAAAGGGAAGTGTAAGGCTGCCAGTCAACCCCAAAGGGAAGTGTAAGGCTGCCATTCACCCCCAAAGGAAAGGGAAGTGTAAGGCTGCCAGTCACCCCCAAAGGAAAGGGAAGTGTAAGGCTGCCAGTCACCCCCAAAGGGAAGTGTAAGGCTGCCAGTCACCCCCAAAGGAAAGGGAAGTGTAAGGCTGCCAGTCACCCCCAAAGGGAAGTGTAAGGCTGCCAGTCACCCCCAAAGGAAAGGGAAGTGTAAGGCTGCCAGTCACCCCCAAAGGAAAGGCAAGTGTAAGGCTGCCAGTCACCCCCAAAGGAAAGGGAAGTGTAAGGCTGCCAGTCACCCCCAAAGGAAAGGGAAGTGTAAGGCTGCCAGTCACTCCCAAAGGGAAGTGTAAGGCTGCCAGTCACCCCCAAAGGAAAGGGAAGTGTAAGGCTGCTAGTCACCCCCAAAGGGAAGTGTAAGGCTGCCAGTCACCCCCAAAGGAAAGGGAAGTGTAAGGCTGCCAGTCACCCCCAAAGGGAAGTGTAAGGCTGCCAGTCACCCCCAAAGGGAAGTGTAAGGCTGCCAGTCACCCCCAAAGGAAAGGGAAGTGTAAGGCTGCCAGTCACCCCCAAAGGAAAGGGAAGTGTAAGGCTGCCAGTCACCCCCAAAGGGAAGTGTAAGGCTGCCAGTCACCCCCAAAGGAACGGGAAGTGTAGGGCTGCCAGTCACCCCCAAAGGGAAGTGTAAGGCTGCCAGTCACCCCCAAAGGGAAGTGTAAGGCTGCCAGTCACCCCCAAAGGGAAGTGTAAGGCTGCCAGTCACCCCCAAAGGGAAGTGTAAGGCTGCCAGTCACCCCCAAAGGGAAGTGTAAGGCTGCCAGTCACCCCCAAAGGGAAGTGTAAGGCTGCCAGTCACCCCCAAAGGAAAGGGAAGTGTAAGGCTGCCAGTCACCCCCAAAGGAAAGGGAAGTGTAAGGCTGCCAGTCACCCCCAAAGGGAAGGGAAGTGTAAGGCTGCCAGTCACCCCCAAAGGAAAGGGAAGTGTAAGGCTGCCAGTCACCCCCAAAGGGAAGTGTAAGGCTGCCAATCACCCCCAAAGGAAAGGGAAGTGTAAGGCTGCCAGTCACCCCCAAAGGGAAGTGTAAGGCTGCCAATCACTCCCAAAGGAAAGGGAAGTGTAAGGCTGCCAGTCACCCCTAAAGGGAAGTGTAAAGCTGCCAGTCACCCCCAAAGGAAAGGGAAGTGTAAGGCTGCCAGTCATCCCCAAAGGGAAGTGTAAGGCTGCTAGTCACCCCCAAAGGAAAGGGAAGTGTAAGGCTGCCAGTCACCCCCAAAGGGAAGTGTAAGGCTGCCAGTCACCCCCAAAGGAAAGGGAAGTGTAAGGCTGCCAGTCACCCCCAAAGGGAAGTGTAAGGCTGCCAGTCACCCCCAAAGGAAAGGGAAGTGTAAGGCTGCCAGTCACCCCCAAAGGGAAGAGTAAGGCTGCCAGTCACCCCCAAAGGAAAGGGAAGTGTAAGGCTGCCAGTCATCCCCAAAGGGAAGTGTAAGGCTGCCAGTCACCCCCAAAGGGAAATGTAAGGCTGCCAGTCACCCCCAAAGGAAAGGGAAGTGTAAGGCTGCCAGTCACCCCCAAAGGGAAGTGTAAGGCTGCCAGTCACCCCCAAAGGAAAGGGAAGTGTAAGGCTGCCAGTCACCCCCAAATGGAAGTGTAAGGCTGCCAGTCACCCCCAAAGGGAAGTGTAAGGCTGCCAGTCACCCCCAAAGGGAAGTGTAAGGCTGCCAGTCACCCCCAAAGGAAAGGGAAGTGTAAGGCTGCCAGTCACCCCCAAAGGAAAGGGAAGTGTAAGGCTGCCAGTCACCCCTAAAGGGAAGTGTAATGCTGCCAGTCACCCCCAAAGGAAAGGGAAGTGTAAGGCTGCCAGTCACCCCCAAAGGGAAGTGTAAGGCTGCCAGTCACCCCCAAAGGAAAGGGAAGTGTAAGGCTGCCAGTCACCCCCAAAGGAAAGGGAAGTGTAAGGCTGCCAGTCACCCCCAAAGGAAAGGGAAGTGTAAGGCTGCCAGTCACCCCTAAAGGGAAGTGTAAGGCTGCCAGTCACCCCCAAAGGAAAGGGAAGTGTAAGGCTGCCAGTCACCCCCAAAGGGAAGTGTAAGGCTGCCAGTCACCCCCAAAGGGAAGTGTAAGGCTGCCAGTCACCCCCAAAGGAAAGGGAAGTGTAAGGCTGCCAGTCACCCCTAAAGGGAAGTGTAAGGCTGCCAGTCACCCCCAAAGGAAAGGGAAGTGTAAGGCTGCCAGTCACCCCCAAAGGGAAGTGTAAGGCTGCCAGTCACCCCCAAAGGGAAGTGTAAGGCTGCCAGTCAACCCCAAAGGGAAGTGTAAGGCTGCCATTCACCCCCAAAGGAAAGGGAAGTGTAAGGCTGCCAGTCACCCCCAAAGGAAAGGGAAGTGTAAGGCTGCCAGTCACCCCCAAAGGGAAGTGTAAGGCTGCCAGTCACCCCCAAAGGAAAGGGAAGTGTAAGGCTGCCAGTCACCCCCAAAGGGAAGTGTAAGGCTGCCAGTCACCCCCAAAGGAAAGGGAAGTGTAAGGCTGCCAGTCACCCCCAAAGGAAAGGCAAGTGTAAGGCTGCCAGTCACCCCCAAAGGAAAGGGAAGTGTAAGGCTGCCAGTCACCCCCAAAGGAAAGGGAAGTGTAAGGCTGCCAGTCACTCCCAAAGGGAAGTGTAAGGCTGCCAGTCACCCCCAAAGGAAAGGGAAGTGTAAGGCTGCTAGTCACCCCCAAAGGGAAGTGTAAGGCTGCCAGTCACCCCCAAAGGAAAGGGAAGTGTAAGGCTGTAAGTCACCCCCAAAGGGAAGTGTAAGGCTGCCAGTCACCCCCAAAGGAAAGTGTAAGGCTGCCAGTCACCCCCAAAGGAAAGGGAAGTGTAAGGCTGCCAGTCACCCCAAAGGGAAGTGTAAGGCTGCCAGTCACCCCCAAAGGAAAGGGAAGTGTAAGGCTGCCAGTCACCCCCAAAGGGAAGTGTAAGGCTGCCAGTCACCCCCAAAGGAAAGGGAAGTGTAAGGCTGCCAGTCACCCCCAAAGGGAAGTGTAAGGCTGCCAGTCACCCCCAAAGGAAAGGGAAGTGTAAGGCTGCCAGTCACCCCCAAAGGGAAGTGTAAGGCTGCCAG
>NC_091551.1:30046785-30049285 GCF_042767895.1 Penaeus vannamei | reverse complement strand
GGATGGGATGATCAGGGAGGCAAAACAAGAAGGCGAGGCGGAAAAAGAAACTCCGCTGACCGCCTGATGCCGGCAAGACGCGGTCGTCATTGCAACGTCTGGGTGAAGCTGCGGAACTAGTTTGCGAGAAATTTCTTTCCTTTCTTTACCAAAACGAAGTGCTATGATGACGGTAAAAAAAGAGAAAAGATGTAAACTGGCGTTTTCATATAACGTTGACATATGTATCTATTAGCTGATATATATGTGTATCCTCTCTCTAACTCTTTCGATTCACACACACCTACACGTCTCCACACATACCCACACATACGTACACACACACACACACACACACACACATACACACACACACACACACACACACACACACACACACACACAACGCACACACACACACACAGAAAGAAAGAGAGAGAGAGATAGATAGATAGATAGATAGAGAGAGAGAGAGAGAGAGAGAGAGAGAGAGAGAGAGAGAGAGAGAGAGAGAGAGAGAGAGAGAGAGAGAGAGAGAGAGAGAGAGAGACATAGAGAGAGAGAGACACACAGACAGAGAGAGAGACAGACAGAGAGAGACATACACAGACAGAGACAGGCAGAGAGAGAGAGACGCAGACAGAGACAGACAGACAGACAGAGAGAGACACAGACAGAGACAGAGAGACACAGAGAGAGAGACACACAGACAGAGACAGACAGACAGAGAGAGAGACACACACAGACAGAGACAAACAGACAGAGAGAGAGAGAGAGAGACACAGACAGAGACAGACAGAGAGAGAGAGACACACAGACAGAGACAGACAGACAGAGAGAGAGACACACACAGACAGAGACAGACAGACAGAGAGAGAGACACACAGACAGAGACAGACAGACAGAGAGAGAGACACACACAGACAGAGACAGACAGAGAGAGAGAGACACACAGACAGAGACAGACAGAGAGAGAGACACACACAGACAGAGACAGACTACCCCGATCTGCTATGAATGAATGGTCTTATCTTAGCACCAGTGAGGCCGCCGAGACAAAGAGAAACCAGACCCCGTGTCCTTATAGGACCTAGTTGGTTCTAAGCAGAAGCAGGACGAAATCGGTAGAATATGAGCTTGTTTTCTTGGCCAGACGACAATCAGAACACGGCGGTGATTTCAACAAGAAACAAGCCTTCTGGCTCTAGATTTTTACCTTTTTGTTTTGACTGTCACATTGCGATGATAAAAATTACTGTTACTAATCTTGCATTAACTTAACACATTTATAAAATGGAGATAAAAATCAACGCAAGCTTAACAATTCCCTATCAAGCACACCAAAGGAAAACTGGAACAAAAAAAGAAAGTGAGAATGAAAGAGCGCGCCCTCCAGGCTGGCGGGAGAGTCGGCACGAATCCGACTTTCTCCGGCCTCTTCGTCTGCTTCTCGCGCACGTCCGCACTTCGAGGGTAAAAGTGGCACGTAAACTTAGCTTTAAGAATCCTGATTTTGTTTACATTGAGCTATGGAATGTGGATGGCAATGTGTTCACGCAGATATAGGAGCAGGTTAGGTGATAAAATAATGGCAGATGGCTTAGCACGGTCTCAGTGCTACTACCACCCGCGCGAAAGTTGCTGAGCTATTTGCTATTCGCGTTAGGTCCAGCTGTCACTTTTCAATGAGTGGCTTCTGATGACCGGGATATAACAGGGTGCCGGTAGATAGACAAATAGATAGATATTTAGACAGGTAGATAGATAGACAGACAGACAGATATATAAAGAGAAAGGCGTGGAAAATTAACGTATGCATCATTTCCGCCGCTAACCCAAGCCGACCGAAATACGAGTTGACGAAGACAAGGGAGAGAAAAGACAACGTCACATAATGGACGCCATCACACAGCGAGCCAACTTGACCACCATGTCTGGACTCGCAACTAATCCGTGCTTCCGGTTACATAATATCGACAGCTACTGAAAATGTCTGATCGAACAAAATTCTTCCACCTTATTCTCTAACTCACTGCTGTCTATCTGTTCTTTTCATAATCCATTTCATGTTACTTACTTGGGCGCTGAATGAGCTGTGCGCTTGCGGCGGCGGCGAGGGCGCCCTGGGGGAGGAAGAAAAGAATATATAATACACACAAGCAAGAAAAACAAATAAACAAGGTATGGAAAAGCTAGCTAAGATCTATGACATTATAATGGCATTGGATACTGATCTAAAAATAATACAACAATATAAATGAACAGGCAATCACAGAGAAATCCAATGATAATGATATATAAAAGGAAACAATAACATAGAAAAGTATAAGCTATAATATCAAATTTGTACTATGAGAGATAATAAAAGAAAGGAAACGGAAAGAGTAACCGAAGAACGAATAAAGGAGAAAGCACAGAACGAGAAAGAGAAGAAAACGAAAATAACGGCAAGACCAGGAGAGCATGAGAAGGCGGCTCAGTGGAGGAAGCTGCTCTCGCATTCAGAAAGGCATGTGCAAAA
>NC_091551.1:30034285-30039285 GCF_042767895.1 Penaeus vannamei | reverse complement strand
CTTCTTTGTTCCGGGGGACAGGAGTGTTCACCAACCGTGAATCCAGACACCAGTCGTTCACGTATGAGATTAATGTCGTAAACATACAGCGTGGAAGACAGGAACGCGTCTCTTGCATACCGAATGGTGGGAACATTTTGTCGGCGCTTTGGAGGACTGGGGGGCGGACACGTGGAGCAGGTAGGCATCGCGGGGGACATGGGGGAGGAGAGGAGGTTAGCGTTTATGTCTGTGAATCATGTGACGGACGGGGAGACAAAAGGAAATGGGCAGGTGAAGGCGAGACGGCAGCGTGGGAAGAAGAGGAAGCATTACAGCAAACACGAAACACACACACACAAATAAAAAATAAAAAAATAAAACCACCCACATAACTTTGCCGCCCTTCCCCGCCCTCCGGCTCCTCACATACACAGCGTTCTGCCGCAACGGAGGGACCGCATCGGAGCTCCGAAGCGATGGTAAAACGCCTCAAGTTGAACTCCCGGCCGCCCCAGCCCGGACCCGTTAGACGGCAGGTGCGCACAGGACAATTAGGGCTGGGCGTAGCTTGGCTGGGCGTGGAGAGTGTGGGTGGGAGAAGGGCGGCCATGAGTGTGGATAGGCGTCAGGCGGCCAGGAGTGTGGGTGGGCGTAGGACGGCCAGGGATGGGAAGACTGGAGCGAATGTGAAGAATGGGCGTGAGGTGGCCAAGGATTCGGGAAGAAGGGGGAATGAGTGGGCTTGCGGTAGCCTTGGAGTTGGGGAGAAGAGCAGACAGTCTGAGGGTGGGGAGGATAAGGGTGGCTGATCGAGTGGGGACCCGGTATGAGGAGGGAAGGAAGTGCGGGAGGTTGTGGGTTAGGCTGAGGCTTGGGAACGGGGTGGAGTGCGCTGGGATGAGGGTGGGTAAGGTTATAAGAAGAATTGAGAGAGAGAGAGAGAGAGAGAGAGAGAGAGAGAGAGAGAGAGAGAGAGAGAGAGAGAGAGAGAGAGAGAGAGAGTTATGACGCAGCAACTCAACGTACTGCAACTTCATACAGATACAGATGTGTGTGTGTGAGTATGAGTGTGTGTGTGTGTGAGTGCGTGCGTGTGTGTGTGTTCGTGTGCGAGTGTGTATGTGTGTGTGTGTGTGTGTGTGTGTGTGTGTGTGTGTGTGTGTGTGTGTGTGTTTGTGTGAGTGAGTGAGTGAGTGAGTGAGTGAGTGAGTGAGTGAGTGAGTGAGTGAGTGAGTGAGTGAGTGAGTGAGTGAGTGAGTGAGTGAGTGCGTGCGTCCTAGACGCCGGATGAAGATAATGGCTGTGAGATAACTGTTTATAAAGGAGGCGGGAGGCAAGGCGTGGGAGCAAGAGGATAGGGAAGTGTAAGAAATATAATTAATAATGACGCTATACATCACGGTATAAGAGATAGTTCAAGATCTTTTATCCCGTGTGGTTTCAACGTATGTAGTCAGGATTGTGTTGCCACCCACAGCGAAAGTGAAGTTTGTACAACAGATGGTCTATTTTTTTTCTGAAACTGAATTTACATAGGAAGAAATCACACAACAACAAACTGTTTACACTTAAAGCTGTCAGTATATAGAATACACTCATACAGAATACCCACATACACACATACCGCCCTCTGCCCCGACTGTCACGCCCCTGCGAGCCCTGCCCTCTCTGCCCAATGCCCTCCTTGGTTCGTTGACTTACGAGAGCTCGCGCGGAAGCCCTGGCGAAGGAGGAATGACCCCGTGTGCCTCCTCCGGCTCTTCGGGTCCTCGAGAGCCCTCAGTGTCATGGAAGATATTAAGACCAGAGTTCTGCGGTCGACCCCTTGATCCCTGGCGCCCCTACGCTCCCCGCCCCTCCTCGTCCTCTGTTGTCATCCTTGACGCCTTGGCGGTGCACAGGGAAGGAAGGGTGCTGATTGGTGGGGGGGGGGGGAGGCGACAGTGTCATTCTGAATGGTTGAGGCGGCAGTGTCCCCCTTGATGGGCGTCGCGGAAGATGGGGCCAAACTGGATGCTCTAAGCTACAGGAAATCTTGAAGAAGAGACGCTCTACAGGGAGCCGAGTGTGTAAGAAATTACGTCGGAAATACAGGTTAATCGCGACGGTGAAACGGACTTTTATGCAGTGCAGCAAGGGCCGCTGCGGAAATAACACCTGAAGCCGCTGGATGAAAGCTCTTTTTGAGAACGAAAAAGAGGAGTGAAAAACGGTGGTGGATGGACTAAAAGAGAAATGAAGCGCAGAATAAAAACATTTCGAAAGGATACCAGACACAATTGCCTTTTATGCGATGTTCTTCAAGAACGCTTTCCAGTTATCAAAAAAGGAGACTTCCAGGAGTACAATGACTTGATTTTCTCGTAATCGAGCAGCGACCCTCGGAAGATGACGAAGAGAAGAGCAAAGCGATGACTTTCCAACGTCTTCGAGAAAGGGAGCTCCTGTGCCGTGATAACCTTTATGGTGCGTGACCCTCGTTTCATGCCACGAGCGGCGGGGGTGGGGGGAGTGAGGAGAGAGAGAGAGAGAGAGAGAGAGAGAGAGAGAGAGAGAGAGAGAGAGAGAGAGAGAGAGAGAGAGAGAGAGAGAGAGAGAGAGAGAGAGAGAGAGAGAGAGAGAGAGAGAGAGAGAGAGAGAGAGAGAGAGAGAGAGAGAGAGAGTAAACACATCCCATCTTTCGCTCTCATACTAACTTGAGATATCATTATTCTAACAGAGGCATCTAGCCTGCCTGCATAATGACCTGGATGAAGACCTTGACAGCTGACTGACTGGTCCTGATTGGTCGCGGATGACGAAGCGACGACGGAGCAAGAGGGTCGTGGCTGTAGGATTAGGCCATCTCCTTTCGGCCCGGTAAACAAAGGACGATCGAACAGAGCGATAGAATGCTCCAAGCTCGAAAGGCCTGAAGCCGATGGTTATCCGGTAATTGGCTTTCCCGTTCCTCTCCGGCGCCGAGTGGAAGCGGCTATCAAATGGGAAAAATAAAGAAAATGATACGGGTAAATGGTGAAGTTCTCGGATGCGACGCTGTTAGAACGAACTTCGGTGGAGCAACGATGTGATGTTTCCGTTATTGCTGTGCAATAGCCGTAATTTTCACTGCATACGCGTATCACGGATTACCAAATACACGTCTTATGTTAAAAAGCAAGTGCGTGGAACAGACATGAATTATATCATGCCCAGCAATTTTCAATAAAAAAGGCGCTCACCGAAGCCAAGACCAGCACAGCGACCGATGACCTTGTTAATTTGAGCGAAAGACAGGTCTCAGAATGTGGAAAATTAATTTTTGAGCAGTGGCCCAGCCCTTCATCATCTTTCCAATAACGTCTTCACTTTATGCCGGCGGCGTTATTATATATAATAAATAGTTCATTATAAATAATAAATAGCCCCCCCCCTGCCAGAGAGGCAGGGGGAAGAGGGCTGAGAATCCCCAACCTCCAACCCAGCCAAATCGGCTGGGTAGAAATTGGCGTGACATCGGACTTTTCCGGCTGGCTTTAACATACAATGAGTGGGCGTGTCGCCTTATGCTCCCTGCGGACGTCTACGAAAATCCTTTTCAACTGAACGACGCCAAAATGCTGTCTAAATGCCTCTGCTAAGCGCACTTTGCAATGAAGCAATGCTGTTTATGACAGGTAATGAATATGAAAATCCAGTTAAATAAAAGATCTGGTGTACTGCGGGAAACGCATAAATACATCACTTATAACTATGTAAAACTGACACATAGAAAGCAGCTGTTCAATCACGAGACACTCACAAAAACATTCATGGTCGGTCAAGCTGCTTCGACCATGAAAAATGTGAATCACGTATGGCTGAATTGTTTTCAACAGCGATTGTTACATTCCTTTTGTCTCAAAAGCTTCAAGCCGACCAGTCTCGCTCCAGGCATTCAACAATTTATTTACTGTTCATCAATTGCAAGCGGTCAGTACCAGAACCACAACATCGTAAAAATAACAAAATATAAAGAAAAAATATAACGAAAATAATGACACTAGTCACCCTTTTTTAGCAGATCGAATCCCACAGGTCAAATAGTATTGTAACTGTGAGTTCTAGCAGGACCTGGAATCAAAGCATGCAAGCCCTTCGTTCATAAGGTGGTACAGGAGATTCGAATTTCATGATTGCACTTACGAGTGCAAATTGTAAGTGCAATCATCAAATTCGTATGAGTCCTATCAAATTCGTATGTGTATATGCATATGTAAATCCACACACACACACACACACATATATATGAACATATGTGTATATATACAATATATATGTGAGCGTGTCGTGTGCATGTGTATGTGTGTGTATGTGTGTGTTGCGTGTGTGTGTGTGTGTGTATGCGTGTGTGTGTGTGTGTGTGTGTGTGTGTGTGTGTGTGTGTGTGTGTGTATGTGTATGTGTGTATGTGTGTGTGTGTGTGTGTGTGTGTGTGTGTGTGTGTGTGTGTGTGTGTGTGTGTGTGTGTGTGTGTGTGTGTGTGTGTGTGTGAGTGGGTGAGTGGGTGTGTGGGTGAGTGAGTGAGTGAGTGAGTGAGTGAGTGAGTGAGTGAGTGAGTGAGTGAGTGAGTGAGTGAGTGAGTGAGTGAGTGAGTGAGTGAGTGAATGAATGAGTGTGTGTTCGTGTGTGTGTGTACATACATACATACATACATATACATATATTTATATATAAACTTATATAATTACACACACACACAAATATATAATATATAGATAGATAGATAGATAGATAGATAGATAGATAGATAGATAGAGAGAGAGATAGAGAGATAGATAGATAGATAGATAGTAATGACTTGATGATACAATTTCGTTTAGGAAATGTTCTCTATTTTATATTACGTATCGTTTCGTAAGATTTCATTCACAAGTTGAAATATAACAAAATTAAATTAAAAGAGAAGTACTACAGAGAGTTTATGTTAAAAACACACAGATTCTTTGCATATCTAATACCTAGTCAGTAACATAATGCGCCAAATAACCTTTCTTTCA